>NW_026866903.1:0-263327 GCF_026571515.1 Ruditapes philippinarum | reverse complement strand
GCATTTATATTATGGGCACAATTTTATAAAACACCAAATATAGTAAAAAATTTATATATAATGGCATTTTATAAACAAGGATACCCTAAGTCACTGTGGTAGGCAAGGAGTGTGACAAATTCCTTTAACACTACACATTTTAAGATCTACTTCTAAGAAGTAAAAATAAGAAAAATGTTTAGTGTTACCATAGCCAAAATGTATGGAAAGTAGTTATGGAAGGCATAAGTACTAGGTATGGTATTTATTAGTTTTTTGAGATTTAGCATTTACAAAATGTCATGAATACATGGAGAGACTGACAACCTAAATCTAGTATAAATATAAATAAATAATAATGTGTTTGTAAAGTATTAATTATATGATTTGAAGACTAAAGTAGAAAGTGCGAGAAAATATACTTACAGCTATGTGTTCTGTCCGTAGCTGGTCACTTGTCCACCAATCAAATAGGCGAGATAAAATGTGAAATATGCATATACTACTGATTTTAATTTCAAGTACAAAAAGAGAAAAATAACTAGTTGTTTGATACCCTTGAATATTACAGCAATGTTTATATGACATAATTTATGGTAAAGTGAACAAGTGGATAGGAATGAATTTTTTTTAGATTTTTTAAGTTTTTTAGTGCTTGCCTATAATACAAAACATTGACAGTTAAGGGCCATAATTCAAATAAAATCTTTGACAGAATTACCTTCTCCTGGACATGTTTGGGAATCATGATTGTAAACAAGTATTCCAACTTTCAAATTAATATCTCAAACAGTTCAGTCAAAAAGTGGACTGGTACTAAAAACTTAACCAAGATTCTAAGTCGATAAAAGGCCTTAATTTTTAAAAACAAATCCTTGACAGAGTTACCTTCTCTTGCGTACAGATGGGGGTAATGATGTGAAATAGCATTAAAAGTTTCAAAGCAATATCTCAAAGGGTTAAGGCAATAAGTGGATTTTACCCATATTCAATGTATTTTCTAAGTCAAAAAGGGGCATAATTCTGTCAAAAACCTTGACAGAGTTATGTCCTCTTGTCTGTTGATGAAGGTCGTGATGGTAAACAAGTATGGTCAGTTTCAAAGCAATACCTCCAATGGTTTTGAAATAAAGTGAGGTGGTACAAAAAACTTAACCAAGCTCAATACACTTTCTAAGTCAAAAAAGGGCCATAATTCTGTCAAAAACCTTGACAGAGTTATGTACTCTTGTCTGTAGATGGAGGTTATGATGGTGAACAAGTATGGTAAGTTTCAAAGCCATACTTGTAATACTTCTGAAATAAAGTGGGGTGGTACGAAAAACTTAACCAAGGTGTGACGCCAACGCTAACGCTAACTCCAACGCCGACGCCGACGCCGACGCCGGGGCGAGTAGGATAGCTCCCCTTTTCATAGAAAAGTCGAGCTAAAAATGACAACGAATGGACAACACAGGGCAAAAATTTGTCGCATGCTATAATATTCTATACATGTATTAAGCTCAGATAGATGATGCCTTAATGCTGTATGTTCAAGAATTGTTTCGGCTTCAAAACAAATGTGTTGTTATTTTTATTATCACTTTAAGAAACAAATTAGAAACAAGTCCTAGTACACATTCTTAATCCTTTAAGTTTAGATAACATGTAGAGATGGTTTTAAAGTAACAGACTTTTTTGCACTTTTATTTCGCGTAACTTTTTCGAGTTCAGCGCCGGTATATCAAAAGCCGTCACATACACCAGTAGTTTTATTGCAATGTTGGGTGCTTTCACAACAAGTATATGAACTATATGGACTATATTCACAACAATCTTCGCCTTCCGGGCATGGTTCACTTCCACAGGTCAAAGATTGTGGTGGTGGGAAGTACGGGTCGTAATTACAAAACTTTCCGCTACAATCCGTTCCGGGTTTTATAGCAGAAACGAAAAGGTCCAATACTGAGGTCTGCTGCATTGGCGCACCATATGTAAACGGCCCCCGCCAATTTGGAGAAAACACAGGTCCAGATTTGTTGTAATACGGCGGCCCGTCTTTATACGATATGTTACATTTCGTAATTGGTTCCATATCACAGATATTATTCCTCAAATTTGATTCTACTTGAAGATTAAGCCAGCTTTGCAGGTACTCGCGCCTTATGCTGTCAGTTAATTCGTTAATTAAAACCCTCACGTTCCGGGCGAACAATCCTTTGAACATTAACGCGTCGTCATCGCAATTCGGTTCACAGAACTCAACCAAAATACCGTCTGCATTACTGGCATGTTCTATTAAACCATTTGTAACTTTAAATGCAAGATCAAGGAAAATGCTATTTTTAGAACATCTGTACATTTCAACTAAAGCTCCTGTCATCACGCCACTGTTATAGCTCCGCCCATAAAATCCATTCGGTGTGCAGTTGGAATTCGCTCCGTCGGCCACAAGGTAAGTTGTTTCATTTATTAAAGTGTTATTCATAACAAATGCGTAAATTTGATTCATTTTTGTCAGGTATTCTTTCTTTTTTGTCAGGCGATACATTCTCCCGGACAATTGTATCATTTGAGCATTCGTAATGGTTTGCTTGGAAACAAATGTGTTATCGAACCACAATCCCCCACCACATGCACCGCTCTGATCCCAACCGGTCTTCCAGATCCAATCATAGATGTCCGTCGCATCTTGAAGGAACGTGTCGAACCCGAGAATCTCGTGGATTCTCGTGTACGATAAACCATACCAACTCATGTCGTCAAAAGAAGGATAAGGTCCATATGCCTCTAGCAAGCTGTAGAGCCCGCGTTCGCTACTTTTTAAAACATTAGAATATCTTGTATGAGTTTTATTTGTATAGGCAACAAAGTTTGTAAACGTTTCCAACACAGCGCCATTCTGCCAGAAACCATCATATCCATTCCATATCTAAATGAATAAAAGCACATAAAATCATTCCTAGAAATCGTATAAAAACGTGACACTAATTTTAACGCAGACGTTTTTGTAAAGATATATTGGAAACATGAGCTAATTATTTAATAAACAACACAATTTCGAGCAACACACTAATAATTTAATTTGAAATTTCAAAGAAGTTCAATTTAAGGCGAAAAGAGCTTATTTTCTCTTTATGTACATTTTAAATATTTTCATTTAAATAATCTTCATTTTTCTGTTATTGTTATTGTTGTTGTTAAACTGTATTTTAAAAATCAAAGATATTCCGGAAATGTTCGAACTTATGACTCGATCCATACCTGGTAACTGAAGAGTCCAGCTATAGGTGAAGGGAACCAGTTTGCCTGATGGGCGAACTGGATCTTACAAGCCCAGAACGCAGCACTGTCGTTTCCGTACATTTCCATCGTACAGACGGACGATGCAGTGTCTCCTTTAGTCCCCCATAGAATGTATATTCCACACACGAATAACACAAAACATGCTTTAACAGTCATCGTCATTCATTAAGATTTAAATTTAACTAAAATTTGAGAAGATTTTGTCAATACTGTTGAAAATGTTTTTGATTTTCTTACAATTGAACCACTTCACTCTTAAAGTTTTAAACCCAAACAATATTAACAACATAAAAGATTTAAATTTTAACTACATACTGTTATCATAGTTCATATATATGTATAGAGAGGCAAAGTTCAACGTGTCTGTCCGTACGATTTATTATCGATATATGTATGTGATCTAAATAAAGGACACTTGTAATATATGATGTCCTGTTATCACATTCATATGACGCCTATCTTGGGGTTGTTGTTTTTTCAGTATTTTAATTATCTAAACAAAACAAAAACTATTTTCTACTTAAGAGTGTCTTTTTGAAGCCAAATGTTGTTTGTTTTGTGTTTCATGCTGTAAGTCACTGTAATGTGTTATTTGTTTGTTAGTATGTTGTTTATCGCTGTGTTGTTTGTTTGCTGTTATGTTCTGTTTATTAGTCTGTTGCTTGGTATTGTGTTGTTTATTAGTGTGTTGCTTGGAATTGTGGTGTTTATTAGTGTATTGTTTATAATTGTGTTGTTTATAAGTGTGTTGCTTGAAATTGTGGTGTTTATTAGTGTGTACTCGAAATTGTGTTGTTTATTAACGTGTTGCTTGGAGTTGTGTTGATTATCAGTGTGTTGTTTGAAAGTGTGTTGTTTATGATGAAAATGTGTTGTTTATGAGTGTGTTACTCGAAATTGTGTTGTTTATTACTGTGTTGCTTGGAGTTGTGTTGATTATCAGTGTGTTGTTTGAAAGTGTGTTGTTTATGAGTGTGCTACTCGAAATTGTGTTGTCTATTAATGTGTTGCTTGAAGTTGTGTTTATTATCAGTGTGTTGTTTGAAAGTATGTTGTTTATTATTGTGTTGTTTGAATGGTGTTGTTTATTAGTGTTCTGTTTAAAGTTTGTTGTTTATTAATGTGTCGTTTGAAAGTGGGTTGTTTAAGGTACTTATTAGTACTTATTGGTGTACATTCGCAGATATTATTTGGAGACAAAAATTAATATACTACTTTAAAGTTAAAACCCGCATTCAATTCAACATACATGCATAAATGTGAGTACGTTGTACTAAATGGCATTAAATAGAAATGTTGGCCATCATTTGTACGAAATATTATCATACATGTATTTGTGCTATAATATAGCAAATACAATAATAATGAATTTATATGAATCATCTGTTTATCACGAGAAATATCACAACAATGTTTCGCTTACTCATACATAAACGAGAGTATTTGTGAGATTTCGGACATTTTGCTGAAGGTCGCCTATTTCCACATTGACTATCATTATATGATTGCGTCGCGTAGCTCTGTCAAGGTTCAATTATTGACAATTCCTCGTCTCTCCAGACGCTACTTAATCAGACATACATTACTATGTGTGCAATCCCTGATTGATGCCAGTCTACAATACCGACAATCTACATATTTAATTGGTCTCACTATCACCGGAAAAATCGTAGACAATACACGAAACCATTTACCAGAAAATGTCTACAATGGTGGAGAGGCCTTGTCGGGATGATTCTGTGATTGAACAAGTAGACAAAGCTTTTAGACAATCATAGGGACGTTAATGCACTTATTCTGATTGACTAGCAAAGACTGGTTTTTGTAAAATACACTACAACAAGTCTGGTTCCCAGATTGTTGTTATACAAAAGTAGATATATTCTAGCTGATAAGAACATGTTATAAGACTTTTAAAAGTACGTCTGTCTGATATATTCATTAGTGAGGAGGGAAAATATGAATAAAATAAGTAAAGACAACGTTTAATAGTACAAAACTATAGCAAGTTTAGATGTTATGTTTTGTAATACCTTGTGCCACTGTTTTTTTTTGTAATCTTGGTTATTTTTATATAACAAAATATATAGCACTGTTTCCTCAAATCAATGTTAAACTTTAGTTATCAGTTATTAAAATCAGTGATACCTGTTGAACAGACAGACAGTTCTTTTTGTAATTCAAATTCATAATTTGGACGTTTTATCATTGATCAGTTGTGTGTGTAAACTTATTTGTAAAATACGCATCTGCTATATCTACAGGAATTTAGACAAACTGAAGCTACCGGAGTGTCACTTAAACTATATCAGTCTTACTAAAGGCAACTGAATCCGACTGAAGCCATTTGAGCCTAACTAAAGGTATGTTAGTCTTACTGGGATGCGAGTCTTAGTAAGGCCATACAAGTCTAAAATTAAATGTATATCACTCTTACAAATGGCAGTCCAGTCTTACTAATGGCATAACAGTCTTACTAAATGCATGTAAGTCTTATTATAGGTACATGTATGAAGTCTACTTAAAGACATTTAAGTCTTACTAAGTTTTACGTCTTACTGAAGGTACATACAAGTAAGTCTTACTAAAGGTATTTGAGTCTTATTAATTACATGCAAGTCCTATACTAGAGGCACGGTAGTCTTACTTAACTTAGCTGACTTAAGATATATAAGTCTTACATAAGAGATGTAAGTCTTATTAAAACTCTTAATGAATGTGAGTCTTTCTTTCAGGAATACCACTCTCACTACATGTATATTCATTTATGGATTTATCAGTATTCATCCTGTGCCATCTTTGTTGTACTTGAGACATATCATCATATAAACTTCCTATGATAAGCATTAGACCTTTTTGGAAACGAAGAATCCTTCCTTTTCAGATTTGGTGGTCTTCATCTTTGCTTTGAACTTCAAACACTTATCGTTGAAAGTGGATGAAAACAAGTCATTCTATAAATCTTTAGAAATATGTGACCGTGCAATTAAAATCAAATTATCCTCATAGACGGATGTATTCAGTGCAAAATGTTACCCGAGTCCTCAGCGTTGGTGGTCACTTCTTTATCATTGTTACATGAAAAAAGTCCATCCTCCAAGGGTCATTGATGGTCAGTTTTGTGGACATATTGACGTTGCACCTGCAGGGAATCACACTTCAAACCACTTCGCTGCAGCCGAAAAGTATTCATTAGATTAGAATGAGTGCGCAGTGGTTTATTTCGCATTGTTAAATTTATCACGGTCGCTTTGATCTGAATTCGAAACTAATGACCTGAATTCGAATTCAAAGCTATGAATTATGCAACGCCCCCTACAAAAACCAGACTAATGATGTGGCGGTCAATAAATTAAACAGCGGTGTTCCCAGACATTTTACTCTTGAAAAACACATCAACGCCTTTTAATCATGACTGTACAGATTTTAATAACAAGTTAAAATATATTTGTCACATTTGAACGCTGTGGTTAAACGCCGTGCATGTTCTTCTCAAACGGTTCCGGACAGTGTGAAAATTGATGACTTTTGACCACAATATTTGATTACGAAACGAAAACTTGTGAATCATATCGTCGTGGGTGTTTTAATCACATATCCAAGAAAAAAAGAATACACACTTCAAATAGGTCTGATCTGTACTTATTCAGAAATTCAAATAAAATGTTATTTTATTAAATACAAACATATATAACTAATATATTATTCAAAATCGTATTTTATCACTGTTTTTAATGGAATATAAACTAAAAAAGAAAAAGTATTTTACGTGGTTGATGACTATATAACAGAATATTCTAGAATATTCAAATGATAGATTATTATAGAATGTTTATGCATTGTATCGTACAAACTTTAGTCTTGAATACCTCGTCGACAAGCACTAGTACAAGCTATAAATATTATATATCTTCAAATATATATATACAATATGATTGTTTTAAATATAGGAACAATTATTACTGTTTTATATACAGTCAAATATGTTATAAATATATTGATAACTCGAGTATAAATTGTATGTATGCACCGAAGAAATAATATGTTGGATAACAAACTACTGATTTTACTTTTTATATTATTTTGTTTATTAACTTTCATTATTTATCTTTTGGCATTTAGAAAGTAGTGTGTCTGTTTTCGATTCTATTTTGATACATAATGGTAGACAATATGCTGATGTTGCAATATATATCAGTGTACAACAAAACATACAAAAGGTCGTTGACATCTCAACGCGGAGGCACGTGCCTCTTCCTGTTTTGATCGTCCGCCATCACAACATTGTCATTCTTGAAGTTTGTTTTTAAGATCATTATCCACATATTTTGACAAATTAACACACTGTTACATTAGACTAGTCAAAACAGTTGGTTCAAGTAATCTTATGTTATGCTTTGCTTCGCCCTTTTTCCAGGGCAAGAAGGTCTTTTGAAATGTCATGTTAGAGGTCATCCAAACAGGGAAAATATTTTGGCGGGATTTTCATTTGCTTATGTAAATGGCAGATGGATATACTTTTGGCAAAAAACTGGGTCGTTGAAACTTGAAAAGTTAATTCAAAAATATATTTGTTTCTTTAATATTGTTTTATTTTGAAATAGGACCGCCTCCGTGGTCGAGGGGTTAGAGTCAATGATTTCTAAGCCAGTAACCTCTCTGGTGTGGGTTCGATCCCCGGGAGATGCTTTGGTAGTTTAGCACGGTTGAAGGTAGTCTAGTACTGATGTAATTCTTCAGGAACGATGGTTAGGAAACTACCCGCCTATATGACTGAAATGCGTATAATGAAACTAACAAACAAACAAACACTTTTGAAAAAGGATAATTTATGCGAGAGAGGTTGTCCTAATTCAGGATTAAGCAAAAATAAAAACAAAACAAATCTTTGTTTTTTTGTTCAAGACTAAAAACTGTAAATGACGTATGTTTTAAGCAATAAATGGGAGACAGAAGCTAAGTTAAGAAGATAAACGTTGTAAAATGTTAGATATAATATTACCATATGTCCTTCCGTATTTCATATCATAAGAAACTTTACTACAGGCAGATTTGCTGTGTAAGCTATTTAAAAGAACATGCTATTTATTTCTTCAATAATGAATATGGCTATTTTATTATTTTACACTTTTGTGATCTCACAAGCCGCTACAAAAGGCTTACATTTCATCACGAGCGCGTCTACTTTTTTGCCGAGCAAAAGGTATGTGGAATTTTATTTTTTTAGTTGAAACAACAGCGCCAAAATGAGCATTTCCTGCGTGTATTTACCAAAGCCAAGTGTCGTAAAATACCGTAAAATGCTGTAATATGTCGTAAATCAGCAATTAATTGAACGTTTACACGACATTGCGCATCAATGATATGTAGTGTGACATTCCAAACTTTTGTCCAAATTACTGAGCCTCGTTTTCAGACGCCATATGGGTAAAAGAATGACAAAACAAGTCAGGTTTTCCCTAACTATGACGATAGACATGAATTTGAAACTGTTTAACCATTGTAAAATTATGTTTTGTCAGTTATTTGGCGTTTTCAATGATCAGTCTAATTACTTCTTTTTTTGCTAAGGACAACATGCTTTGTGTTTACGTAAAAAATGTTTTGATACAATATATGTATCTTTCCGAACAAATCCACTGAATCAAATTGGCTGCATAACTTTTGCATGTCAAAGTCAGAAAATTTAAGTTTTTTGCCACTTGTTTTTAAGATTTATATCCTTAAAACAAGCAGACAGATCAAAAGTGCATTCACACTACGTCACATTGACGTGGCTAACAATTCAATTGCTTATATATTGCTTATAATTTTCATATAAGCAATATTAAAAAATAAAATCTATAAGTTATGGCAGAAGTCAATATTTAAGACATAACCCCCAAAACATAACAAGGTAAGGATTTCAAATATTGACAAAATATGTCCAATGTGCAATATGTCGAATGCCTTGTAAGACAAATTCCACATATGGCTAATACTATATAAGACGAATGTCAGATAAGTCGAATTTTCTTTAAAAACGGATATCGTACAAGACGAATGTCATATGAGACATTTCTATATGTAAAACAGATCGTGTCAATGCATGTAACTCCTAATAATACCAGTATGCCCTTTTAGCTCATTAGAGAGAGCAAGAAATATGGTAACCCAGAGGTCGCTAGTTCGATAATTTGGCTTCTCCGTGACAATTTATCTCGGACATTGAGTCTAATGTTCATTTTTCTCTTACCGCTGATTAAGAAATCATGTAATCGCTGATTAAGAAATCATGTAGAATAATAGTCGCTTACCTGCGGAGAAATAAGTAATCACTGGTGTGTTTTCACCTTGCCATACCGAAATTGATAATTGACAGTTCCCAAAAATGTAAAGTGGAAAATTCGTTTTAAGGAATAGTGTAAATGTCACGTGGAAAATACTTCTATAGTGGCGTTTTAAGTTTTAACATTTTTCGTTCAAAATATGCCGCTAGAAATGCAGTAGATTACCAGAAAACGTACGGAGCAAGCACGCCTATCTCGTGCACATTTTACGACATTGTTTCAACACAAGGTAAACCTATAAATATCTCATTAATTTTCTTACTGATGGAAACTTATTGTAGATTTTATGTCCTTAATTTATAGATATTAAACTTTTGATGTTCCTTGTATCTTTTCTTATATTTATAGCCTTTTTATCTGCACATGATAGATCAACGAAGTCTCGTCTGCTATAAACCGGTAAACAAAATGCGGATTTATTTTTTAGCGTTTCAGCTATATCAAGATAGGGCCAGTAAATTGCTTTAATTATGATGATGATAGCAATTAAATTAAAGAGGTTTCAGAAACCGCAAGACAAAATATACACCAATAAAAGCTTAACTCAAATGAGCATTAAAGATTATTGGCCATTGATAATAATCATGTACAAGGACTTGATAAAAAAAAGTTTAAAAAAAACAACCGAAGAATATTTCCTGTCAAAATACTACATATACGATCGACCTTAGTGGGGCTTTTAGAGGCTATTTTTTCAAACATGTAAATTTATAAAGAATTTTTAAAGAGCCGTTTACCACGATATGAAACCCCACAAAAAAGTTACCTATGAACGAGCATCTGAATATGACATTACGATCGTTATCCCTTTCTCTGTCGTCACAATATGTAAACCCCGGACAAAATGATCCAATCAATGGGCATGCTCTGGAGAGCGGGTAACAAATACCTGCACTCTTGTTAACGCACTGTGCGTGTATATGTATACGATTTAACTCTGTCACATTTTCAACAGAAAGGTCCCCAAACTATGATACAATTGAACATTTCTGTACTCTATCACATTAAATACAGCTGAAGAAAATACTCCGTAAAAATGTAAAAAAAAATACTTTCGGATCAGACATTGTTTTCAACGTACCCTTTCATACAAAAACAACAGATCATCAATTTGTCAAAACAACTAGGCCGCGCGTTCTAAGGCACGTGCGTAAAATTCGCAAGTATAAATATGACATTTAAATACGTCACTCATTCAAAATGAGCGGAAAGGTTCATTCATGAAAATTTTTCATTTTTAGTCCTTTACTCTTTATGTCATTCATTTATTTTGACACATTAAAATCGGTTAAAATAATTATAATAATAATAAAGTGAGAACAAAGGCGCAGCAGATGATATGAGAGAGGCATGATTGCCGCCATTTCTTGTATAGTAGCTTTTACACTTTGCATGCTTGTGATCCAATGCTAACGCTGCACTGTTCTTTTTTCAAAAAGTACGTATTTTGAAATTTTCCATAAAAAAGATGAAAGTTCTTATCCAGATGAAAGACGGAGGAAGCCAATTTATTATATTTAGCGTGGTAAGGGATATTAATAATAATTTTTCATCAATATAGAGGCAATGAACTTTTGTACCACTCAAAACCTACACCGCCTCCCCGGTCTTAAATAACAAAGAATGAAGAGGTCTGCTGTTTTCCACGGAAATATTATCAATTAACACAGTATACTCGAGAACTAGTGAACTAAACACTTGTATTTTAGACTCCGATATAACAGATCAGTTGTATTTTGTTTCAGTATTGGCCAATTACATATGCTTTCTTTCAGCTTTCTTTTCCCCGAAGGCATCTATCGTAAACACGACAATGTTTATCATTTTACCTACAGGGCTGTTTACAAGCTAAATCAAAGGAAAAGCTCCGGCATCCAAATAGTTCCACAGACAGCTAGAAGAGATGTCTGCCAGGCGGTGTAAGCCATTTTGTACGTGAATCCAGAATGTCCGACAACTGTATTACAATGAGAAAATCTATAATTACGCTTTTTGAAGGCTTAACGAGATAAACAAAATGAATATACGTATTAGTGGATAATTTAATGGAACCTTTACCTTTCTGATTTGAAGAACACTTAGTGTCCATTTAGTGTTTAAAATGTATTGCTTATGTAAGACTATTTATATTTCAAAGTGTAAATAATGTAAACATACTTAAAGATTTGAGTAATTTTATCACGATGATCATTATTCATACATTTTGGCATTAAAAACAACAATATGAAACGTATCTCAACTGTACTATGCTAGTTTTCTGGAACTAGTACTTAATAAAAAATATTCAGAATAAAGTCATAAAAACAAAAAAGGATGCGCAGGCTGGTCTGGATCCATGCTGGTCGCAAACCCATTATGTTGGTTTTGTCATGACACGGCTCAATTATAACTTTTTTCAGGACATACATATCTGCACATAAGGAAACGCCGCTCGCGTACATTATGTAACTAACGGACCATCATTAGCTATAAATCTATCGCAAGCAGGGTATGAACTTTTTTCAGGACAATTACAATGTTATATAAATAAGCGAATTTCGCAAAGAATATATAAACATCTTCGACAGAAAGCACGAGTTTATCGTGCGTATAGTAAAAGCCATGCTGTATTTCGTTTTAATTATGCTTAAACATGTTTAATCATGATGTGGTGCGTCTCAATCATTACTTGGGATACGAAGTATTCAAGAGACGTTATTTTTAGGTCCCTTAAGATGTTTTATTTCTCACTCACTTTTAACAAGAGCAACAAATAAGAAAAGAAGACAAAGTTCAGTATCTGTAACGTGTATATGTTAAAAAAGAGAAAATACTCGAAACAAATACAAGTTTCACCTCTAGTACTCTTTAAAAGGGTATAAAACTATAATTGACTTCAATGTATACAAGAAAAAAAAACTTAATATTTATATCATGCAAAGTGAAACATACCCAAATGATATAAATAATGCTCGTAAATCTTTGTAGAGCAAATGGTGTGTGTTCTAAACCCTACTGAACATAACAATGGAATATTTTATTGAAGGACATTTTATTTTGTTAAGTAACCATTTTAAAGTGAGTAAAATGACAGTGGCAATTTAGTTGTTGAGAATCGGATATAAGGGTGGGAAATCAACGGCATTCATATACAGAATCAACTATGTGAGCAGTGAAGACTAAGATAATGCAACAACCACATCCAAAATGCTGAATTTGGTTGTTGAAAGATAGACAAACCCATTTAAGATATGTAGCGGGGTAATGGTTATGACTTCTGTATGAGCATACCTTCTGGGGTAACAATCATCTACACGTCTACACGTGCATGTTCTAATATAGGGAAACAAGGATTAAATAATCAAATTTTATCAACTGACTTCATAAGTTTTCTTTATCATCACATGTTCGTAGAAGAACATCGAACGCACTTCAATGCCGTGGCCATCACTAATCATCCTCCATTGGAACTAAGCAGGATATTGACGGAGAAATAACAAGATTGTCATTCATTTTTTCTTCTCAAAATTTCAATTAAGATAAATTAAGATCGTAGCTTTAGAAAGTGGATAACCTGTGATAACAGGGAAACCCAATTTTAATATTTTCGTGAAGGTGACAGAATTGTGAGAGATTTTTATCTAATCTTTAGCATATGATATATTGGGAATGACCCTCAGGACGTAAATAACTGCTATGTGAAAAGCATCTATATAAATGAATTCCAATGTGATAATAAACATGTTTTCAGTACTTCCATATAAAATTGAGAACTCATATAAATACTGATATTTACAGATAACATTAATTTTACTACACTGTATTTGATAAAATGTTTATTTTACGTCTGGCGTTGGTTTTCAAAAATATTTGAACAATATCACAGTAGGCGAACTAATGTTTTGGTAATGATACAATGTATAGGAATAGAAGTTATGCTTTTTTAAAAGATAAAGTGCGTTGCTTACACAGCGTCTCGCAATCAAATTATGTATATATAAATTTTAACAGTCATTTTATCAGGTATTTTCCCCGATTTCAACAGCATTGTCTCGTATGTTTGGTGTTTCCCGTATCAATAAAAAGCATGGCATTTATTTCAAATACAACGCACATAAATAACGTCTTTCAACATTCCATAAAATGCTTTCAAAATAATCCCCCGAAACAGTAGCAACAGCAATGAAAGAAATCAACATGTTTTAACCTTACTATACTAAGAAGCTAAATTGCAAATTTTTATACTTGATCCGGAACCTCTTGGGCCAGACCACCCTTCACAAATCCTACTTAAGAACATTTGGGATGATTCGGTTATCTCCGTCCGTGACTACAGGAAAGTAAAACCTTTGTTATGTTTATGTAACATGAGACTGGTTTATCTTATAGTGGATGCATCAGGAACGAGATGTTGGGCAGAACAGATGTTGAAGCATTTCAATATTTGCTAATAAAACTGATAAAAAAGCGAAACCTGTGAAAGATGAACAGCACATATTGAAATATGATGTGCCAAAGTGCATGGGTCGAGAAATAGAAACCAAAATGGTGGATACATATATTATAATAAAATAAACGGTTGGATGTGCAGGAACGTGCTATCGGAGAATAGATTTGAAATAAAACGAAGATATAAGAGTTAAAAGGGGTTTTAAAATTGTAATAAAATTCTGCAATTTTTTTTGCTGTTTCAAACGTTTTTTTTCTAATGCAGTAATTCATATATTTTTGATATTGTGAAGAAATAACCTGTAATTAGACTTACCAGTTTAACTTCAAACATTTGTCCTTAAATTATACGAGCTTTAATTAACAAAATATCGACCAACAATTCTACAAAACTTCTAGAACATGTAATTTCAGATAAAATGTCGGATGCTTTTCCTTTCTTTTCTTACCATATACACAATAAGTTTATTACCTTGGCTGAGGGGTTCAGAACTGAAGCCACCATTAAACCCTACGTGGTCATATAGAAGAGTTCATATTATTAGAGTCTATGCATCTCTTATCTCCGGCAGTTGAGGTTTGCCTGTTTCGGCGCCATATGCCCTGAACTGTGTTGGTGTGCCGTAAAGCCAAACAAAACAAACCTAGAATATCATCAATACTTATGCTAATTTTTAACCAGAAAATACAAATTGAAGTGACTTCGACTGCTTTTGTTAAAAAAAACGCATGTCAGACAATACCGCCTACAATTAAAATTAATTTACTCTAAAAACAAAAGATTTTTTGTTCGTTCTGAAGAAGCCGGGTTGTTTGGTTTACTTCGGAACAAAGACTTTCCTCTCATGTATCCAGGTCAAAAGCCTCTTTAATGAACAAACCTCAGAGCAAAAACAAAGTCAGTATTATTTGTAAATCCTTGGCACCCGCCTCGTTATTTTCCGAAGATAATACAAACTGCACCGAAAGCTGGACTGTATGTATAAATAAAATGTGAACTACGTAACAGTAATAAAACTCTAACAAATGTTAAGATATTTGGCATGGTTTATAAATACAATAACAACACAAAAGTACATTGATGATTTTCTAACACCACCAAAATAAAGAAATAATATATTCCTAAATTTGAAGCAAATGTAAGTTTACTTTTCACAATAATTTAACATACTTTATATAAATCAATTACTTATAATGTTTCATATAAAATTTTCTTTAATTTTTATATTCTTAATCAGGGGAAAAAACTTTCGACTTTGCAATTTCCACGCTCATTGCTTCCGAAGGATCCCACCTTTCACAAATTTATATACACACAATAGCAGAGACACATACATACATACATACAGACAGACAGTCAAGTGCCGTGTGGTATCTGTAATAAGTTGCCTAGTACTTTACTTCAATGTTGTTATATTTTCTAGACTTTCGAGATCTGTAATTTTTACGACGAAAATTAAATACTGCTTAAGCCGGTGCTAGGGTCCGTGAGATGTGTTACACTTTCCATTGCCTCTCATAAACATACTCAATCAAACAGAGTATGCAATTTTCACTTTTAAATTATGTCATTTTAATAAAAAATAGATGAAAATATTGCCAAGGGGAAGTTTTTATTTGGAAGTCATTAAAACAACATTTTGTCCAAACATACGTTGCTAATAAAGAATGTTAAAACAAAATATACAGATCAATATAAACTTGCAAATAAGAAAGCGATGTGCTAAAGTGTTATTTTCAGTCCAGACTATTTTCACGGTCATTCAGAATTATTGGCTTAATGATTCACATTTCATATAAAGGAATTTGCACTTGTTATTGAATTGTCCCTTAGTCAGCAACTTCATTTATAACATTTGAGCAAAGTAACACTGAAAGAATTTCACCGGAAGATTAAACTTACTAAAGACTAATTGATAGTTAAAGTAGAAACTTGGACCAATTTACTCATTCATATTAACGGCAAAAAATAGCTAAAGACAACTGACATTGATACCGCCGTAGTCATTCACAAAAATAAGTCAGAGAGCCAAAAACATTAAATAACATATCTCTCAGGTGAGTAGGTGTACGACAAGGACCATGGAATGTAGTAATTGCTGTATTGTCACAAATCATAAGATATCGGGTAGCCTGATCAGCGTGGTTAATTGCCCATTACAATTAACATCGCTGATTAAGAATGGAATGATGAGTAACAATGGGTTAACACATGTCCCACTGTAGTAGACGTCGTGACTCAAACGGACGGTATAGCTAAACATATAGATGGTATCTGCAAAAATGGTTATTAGTCGGGTCAAGGTTTTTATGGGGAAAATCGTCTTGATTTGCTAATGAACTTTTAAGAAACGTTATAATTAGTAATTCTTCCTGAGGAAGTTTACTTGTTTGTTCGTTTGTGTCTCACGAAACAGAGGGGAGTGGTAGACTTGGTAGTGATATACTGATGAACAAAGAGATAGCATAAATGGTTAAAAAGAAATCCTTAGCTAATCTTATCAATGAATTTATAATGATGGTACTGATTATCCGAAATGTTATTAATTTCATGGATATTTATTGTTTGTAATTATACTAACAAAATTGCTTAAATTTGAGTAAATAAATAAACTTCAAACTCGTCTTATAATGGACACACGATAGCTGGTAAGAATATAGATACTGATAGTGAAACTTCTCCATCAGAAACAAAATAACATGATTTTATTGTTATGCCTCCTCCATGTTCTGCCCTTTGTGTCCGCCCTGCGGTTTGTTCGGTGCCCTATTGGACGCCTTTCCAGAGTTCCCTTTGACTGGATTTTGTCATGGGCTAAGTTTTGTGAATTGATATTTGTTTTCATTATTTATATCTGTGACGTTATCAAGTCAGTTAAAAGTAAATTGGTTGATCTATCGGTTGGAAATATTGCTTGTGGTTTATACTTTATTCTTTTGACTTTCATTTCGATGCAAAAACAGTATTGTAAGAATTGCAACTTCGTAGAAAAGCAGTTTATAGCACAAACAGGCTTCATTAAACGAGTCTCTGATTGTTTGCATTATCATTTTGTTCTATATTTAAAACATGTTTTAAAATGTTTTAACAATAAATATAGTTCGAACAGATCATGTACTATAAAATGTTTTATAAGGTAAACATGGACTAAAAATAAACTCCAGCACAAATAATTAATTAAATAACGTATAACTTTACAATATCAACTAATGTCATACATCATATAAGCTCTTTGATTGATGAAATAAAATACTAGATAAGAAAAACTGCTGTCATCAATACATAATCTGCTGTAAACATCGAGTCATCGGGGTCATGCATCTATTAGAACTCATCAAATTACACGGGAATTGTTTCATGTTCAAAACAATGCACATTTTAACTCCTATCGACCATTATACAATTCTACCGAGCGGTTCTTGATTGGAAGATAACGGCAACGAGAGAGGAATCAAGTCGCCTTAATTCATAAATTTTAACCGGTTGTAATTGATTATTAATTTGATTAAAATAATGGACTCATTGTAAACATCAATCAGAAACAAATTGTTTACACCTGATATGCCAGGCATATGAATGACAAAGCCTATCGCTTTAAGTGGATAAGATATCTAATTAGGACAAAAGAAAATATTTGTCGAAACAGAATATCTGATAAATGAGCATGATGTATCCATTTTGCAGACAATGATACTTCCACGATATGGGTCACGCTGAAAACACATTTGTTATGAATGGATACATGGACCTAAGTTCATAAAAAAAACCAATAATTCCTGTTCAAGGTTTTATTTCGTATTGTTTATAAAATAGAGTAAAACAGCCACAAAAGGACAAAGTAATTTGTAACATATACCATCCAAGTAGAAACTCGCCCTGCTTAAGACAGTGTTTGGGGTCGTAATTGATTGTGCAGATTGAACCAGCCACAGTGTGAAAGTCTGACATGAATATGTTCTTTAATTGCACTGAGGTATCTCCCTTTTTATCTCCAAGAAACCGATTTGTCCACACAATTCAATAATAAATAATTTATGCATTTACTAACTAATGTTGGAAAAACCTTCCATTATTTTCCCCCAAAAATCCAATTCTGGGCAATCAATTAGTATCCTTGTACACAATTATAATAATCATCATAATTTTTAACATTGCACATTTCTTGACTTATCCAAGACTTTCGGTTCTCAATTATATAACCATATATACCGGTATTACAGACAGACAACCAAGTCATCGTTTTTCATTTTATTCGGCTTTAAGTTCTAAATTATTTCTACAATGCTTTGGAGAAACACATAAATTAGAAGTGGACTCCATCATATATGATAAATACCCTCCGAGCTTGTATCTATTATTTTTGGTATTTGTCCCCTGAACCACCACCCCCTTGAATTGTCATAAATCTATGCCCATGTTTATAGCAATTTGACAACACACAAAGAATAGTTGATGATACCCAGAGTAAAACGTCCATCAAACCAAAAAGTCAAAGCCTGTCTAATCATCGCATTGTTACAAAATTTGACAATTTAATACGACTCGCGTGCCTATGATATCTTAAATTCATCCAATTATCAATATTTAGTGTTCCGTAATTTCCCTCATTTCAAAGCAATGATATCTTATAATAGAGATAATCGCTTAAAATGAGCAATTTTATTGATGCCTAAAAAGGGAACTACTTTTTTGAGTGCAGCACGATCCTAAATTGACATATGTCATATTTCAATTTGGTATGTACATATTTAAATCATACTCAAACTGATATAACCGATTATTATCTGCCTATTAAAACCTTGAATATGATTTTTTTCTGTTTGGTCGTAGGAATTTAAAACTTGCATTTTACAATGGTATATAAATTAGAAATTATAACGGTACTTACCCGCGATGACCCGCAGATAACCTAGCGGTTTCAAGTGTCGTTTAATTTCTTCTCCGTCATATCCATTAAAGATAACTTTTTTGAATTTCATACAATGGACAAAAATCTTTTTAACATTTTTTTGTACAGTAGACATTCAATTATCACTGAATGACATAGTTGCCTTTATTTGCATATGCGACTGAATGGCTTAAGTAGATTTCTGCTCCAGACCCGCCGCAAAGGTTAAGTGAAAACCCAAACATAAAACAACTACAATTCAACTTTCATTTTTGTTTTAATGTATAAAAATAATATACAAATATACACATTAAAGAACTCCTGAGTTATTATAACAAAAATACAAGACAGTAACAAAATAACCACCATAATATACACAGTAATACTTAATTTATCACATGGCGTCGCTTGTTTTTGATATAATAATTATGTATTTCTTATTTATACACAAGTTTTATACAAAACGGCACACCAAAAGGTGATTTTGCATACAGGTTTATAAAATCATATGAAATATATCAATAATTTAACATTCTTGCATTTTCAAAATGATTTCTATTAAATAAGATTGGGAAAGTGTTAAATAAAGACCCTGTGTTGACTCATTTCATAATTTCAGATTTTTTTCACATAGCAAATATCTATATACCAACATGCTTAAAATTATACCACATTAACATTTTTTGAAAAAATAATTTATCCAAACCTGACTAAATAATGATATAAAAATATCATTATTAAAGCCTTTTCTACAGTCTCAGCAAAAATAGCTTCTGCAACTATATGTAAAACCAAGCACAGCAGCCTTTTGACACAAAATGAAGCTGTAGGACAATTAAAGATACTATCACACGATATGCGTCAAGATTGTTCTAAATTTCTATGAAATATAGTGAAATGTTGTCCCTTGTACACAGACTTCATTTGCTCCGCAGTGAAATCGATGGAGCTGAATCCGTCCTCGAGTCCTTTCAGTATCAATGAGGTAAGTCTATGAGTGATAGATGTGATCTGAGCATGTTCACGCAACTCGTCAATTGGCATCCACTGGCATCTTAAAACTTCGCGGTCACAAGGTACGACGTCAAAAGTCAACGGTCGCAGACGACATACAATATATAGGTCAGATCGACCATACGCCATCGGATGGTCGTGCTGTTGTCTAAATGCTATCACAGATGCAAATTCTGTCAAACGAAAACGAGAATTGTTATAAAATATATACAAAAACAATCTACATTTTGATCAGTCAATTTCAAAAAATAGTTACAACTCTTTGTCTTAAATCTTTCTACAATATGTCTTTGTTTTAACTAAATATTAACTAAATCATGTACTTTTCAAATCATTGAAGTTTGATGTACATGCGAATACAAATTGTTTTCCAAATTCATCCATTTCTGGCACAATTTGTATTCAAACACATTTTCACATCAAAATATTTTCATATCAAACACTGCCTGGACCGTATTGAATATAGTCTCTGTGTCAATGAAATGCCTGTCTAATGTTAAACTTTCAGAATAAGTCAGAATAAATCTTTCCCTGAGAGGAAGTTCTCTGGTGTTAAAATATGTTCATGTTGCATTTAATAAATCAATTTCAATGCAATTAAGATTAAAAAATGAGACAGTAATTGGCTGAATGCATCAACATTTTGACATGCATATCATTACATGTGGTTTACAAGCTAAATAAAAGTTATCTATCACATGCTACCTATGCTACTGCATTGACGGGAATCCCGTGCAAGTTTAACAGATTAATATGAATGCAATGATCAACGGCGGAAAGCGGTGTTCACGCAGCAAAGCCACCAAAACTTCTAGCTACATAGGGCTACAGAAAAGGTGTCGAACAGAAACATCAGTAATGCATGGAATGTCTGTCACAAACGAGAAAGATTCGCATAAAACAAATTGTCTGATACAAACAAGTCCATCCTGGAATTACCCCTGCCAGTCTTTCAATACAAAATATAGATTTGCCAAAAATGTCCAGAATGAAACAAAATGTGTGCACGAAAATGTCACTACAAACAAGGGAGCCTCAGCATGTGTTATATGTCTGGAACAAAACCAGATAAGCAACTGCTAATTTGGAATAGGTACTAGGTTAAGCTGATCTTGGTAACGTAATAATCAATCTCCTGGTGTAAAATTTAGCATTGTATAATGCCTAATCTGATTACCATGAACTAATTATGAAGTCTGATTTTACCGACGAGTCAATTATGAATATGTTATAACACTTATTTAAATATTCGATCCAACTTCGGTTCTGTCCCTGTAATTCACAAGACTTGCAGATGTTATTTCTTAGTTTTCGATTGCTAGCAATGCTAACATAACAATGATAATTTTTTGTAGGTAAGAAAAACACATTTTGAAAACATAGAAATTAGATTATAAGCATATTGATATTGCTTTCTCCTCAAATTAGGACAACTTCCATTTTACAGTATTTATTTAAGTGTCCCTATTACTTGCACTTATTTTGAAGATTTGACTTCATAGATTTTGTAATCATATGCAATATTGACAGTACTATTTAAAGAATCACAAATGAAATATTGCAAACAGAAACAGAAGGATAATAAAATTTGAAATTATAAATATTATATCAATTGAACACATCAACTTACTGAACATCATAACCTGAGGGTGCACTGAAAAGTTCTAGAAAGTTTGGTGTGCTTTTGATGTTCATGTAAACTTAGTAAACTTACAGGATAGTGAACGTCATTGGTGGTCTCGTTATTTTTAAACAATATTTATAACTCAGTAAATAAACTTAGTAAGTTCTTATGTAAAATAAACTGTTCACTAGAAAATATCTTGAGATCAAATGTTTGGTGGGAGGAAGCATGGTTAATCTCAGCAATTTAACTAGAAAGTTAAAGTACTATCCTGTACATTTCATTTTAGCAATATCCTTTACATTTTATTTTACAATGACAAGAACTATTCTTTACATTTTATTTACAATTTATTTTAGAATGACCAATGAGCTTCACGTGGTCATTTTAAAATTACAAAATAAAATCTGGAAACGTTATTGGGCATTCTTAAATAAAATGAAAGTAAAATGAAATTATTGTCATTCTAAGTTAGTTCTAAAATAATGCAAATAATAGTTCTTGTCGTTATAAAATAAAACGTTAAGGATACATAGTTCTAAAATAAAATATACAGGGTATTTCTTTGACTTTCTAGTTAAATTGCTCAGATATTTAAGTTCTGTTTATTAATACTTCCTCCCACGAAACATTTACACTGCATTCAGATCACATAACATTTTCTAGTGAACAGTTTATTTTTCGTAAGAGTTTACTGCGTTCATTTTACACAATATCTGAGTTTTAAATTTTGTAAAAAATAACGAGAATAATATCAGAACTTATCAGGTACCCTAAGTTTATGATGTTCAATAACTGTCTAATAAATTATATGATTATTGATGTCTTTAATTGATATAATGTTTATAATTTTCATATATTTTTGCATATTTATCAAATATTTATAAGAAAGCCTACCGACTGCGTAGTTGTGGTGTTAGAAATTGAGTTCTCTTACCGAAACACGGCAGGTCCGTTATGAAAAAACACATACATGTACCATTTTTCAAGATTAATTACCTTACAAGAAAGTATTATGTCATTGTTATGCAAGCTATGCTAACATTTCTATATGACTTTGCATGGAAAACTAAGAACTAACATATATCAAGTTAACCAGTTATACTTCGGCCTAGTATCTTTTTTTAAAAGATACTTCTTGTTTCCTTTTGCTTTTCTTAAAACAGATTGAAACACGGAAATTTGAAAATATTTTGCGGTTAAACAAAGCCCCAAGAACATTTAAATTGATTAAAGAAGATTGATGCCCAAGGCCATAATGCAAGTTAAAATTGAATAAGGAAGTTATAAGAAAGCAATTAGTAATGAGTCTCGGTAACAGAGTTATTATGACAGAATCGTCTGAGGTTAAAATGCTCTTCCGGTAACATAATCTGGTACATTGCTTAGGGAAAGATCACGAACTCATTAAAGTACTAACGTCACTGTCAAAATACATGTATTTTATCAAAAAGTACACAATTTACGCTAACGTTGACTTTGCTTTACTAATTTTAGGGGGTCATCTAGCAGTATTGACGACGTTTTTCGTTACTCCATTTCATCTTAATCTACCACCAGTTACATCTCAGGTTTGGTTTGGAATATTATCCAACCACGTGACACAATATAGAAATACATTTTAGGAATATTTCCCCAGAATATCGAAATATTATAGAAAACTGTGCAAAGGCAATCTCGTGCATATTCAATGAATACGATAATGTTATTCTGGTTTGTCATCTTACACAGACAAGTATTTATCTAGATTTTTTTCTACTAATTTGCCCTCGGTATCTTATTGGCATTTTGCTAAATTGGGAATGTACATGGGGAAAATTCGCAAACACTTGTTCAAAGTACATGTATTAAAATATTTAATTTTAATTAAGTGTAGATGAAAATATCTCATATATTAAAACACACACACACACACACACACACGCACACGCACACGCACACGCACACACACACACACACACACACATTTAGCAGACAGTGTTTCGATTGGGCAGTTTCGTCCGAACAATTGTGAGTAAAAGAAACTATTTTCCATTTGGAATATGATTCACTATCGGCCACATATTGGGTCAAAACTTACTCCCCCGTTCACTAGTCATAAATACAACACCATTTATTCTAGAAAAGGATTATCCACGCATTTACAACCAGCATTAAAAGCCTGAATAATTCCCAAACATTAACACACTTTCCGTTTTTGTTGTTGTTTTTGTAGTTGTTGTTTTGTTTGTTTGTTTTTGTTTTTTAAAGGACGGTTCCTTCGTTCTCGTTTATACGGAATAGAGAAAAACGCATTCCATAAAGAACGTCCAAAATAGCAAAATTAGAAATGTTGCAGGCTCGGTTTTATTAAGCCTACTCATAGACAGTACTTGAAAGTGCAATCTTCCGTTGATGCACCCTAGCACCGGCATAAGCAGAATTCGGCTTTAAAAATGAAATGGTATTTTTTTAAATAAAGGGGCATCTATATAGGAAGTATTCTTCCGCAAAAAAAAAAGAAAAAGAATAGAAACCATCAAAAACTTGCACTGTCACTGATTTCTTTTCTTAATCACGACAGTATAAATCTTTACCCACAATCTCACAATGACGACAAAATCTCATTTCTCCCGTATACGTACGTTGATTTGTAGCGTTCACGACATAACATAATAAATAATAACTTGGTAAAAACTAGCATAGTACAAATGACAAATTTTCACCATTCATCATGTTATATAACCACAAACCAGATGTAAAAATAAAAAAAGAAATTTATTTTACAAAACTATGACGAAAAAGAATGAATGAAACTCTGGTATTTGTAAACGTTATCATTAATTCTATGTCAGATCCGTCATGTGTTTTACGCTACCGTTGTAAATATGTAACGTTATTAAAACGTTGTACCATTTAACAACAATTTATATCAATTATCATGCCAGGTTCCTGGCGGGAATACATGACTCCCGGAAAACAATTATATCATTATGAACCAGCAAAATGGCAAATATATCACTTATTATGGACAATGAAAGTTTGATGATAAATCAACAGGACATACATGGAATAATAAAACAAGGGAAGGACTATGTGGAATACAAATAATGAAGTGGTCGGCTGATTTACATTATAAAGAGAGAATCCGGAAATGTTTGTGCTGGTTAAATAAGGAAATCATTGAGTTCATAGGCTTAAAGTTTTTTTTAGTTTAATACCTGCTCATGGCCAAATTGTAGACATAAACGCAGCCAGGAAGCATGCGGGCACCCAGTGATCTTAGAGCCAAAAAGCATCACCTCATTACTGATCTAAGATATTATTGTTGGCATGTTTAACCTCAAAATGAAATACAACTACAAAGAAATGACAATATATTTTTTATAAACCCTCCACATTCTCAAAGGTCATCAAACATGTTAAGATACTTTAATACTTGAAATAATTAGTAAAACGTTATATACTTCTTTAGTTAGCATTTGAAGTATGTCTTTGCAAACATATTCAGAAGAATACAAACATATAATCAAGAGTTCGTACGCAGAGAAGAATGGACCTTCAGCAAGTTTACTGTCCCTTTTCAAGTTTAAGAGGCTCGTCCTATTTACAAATACCAATTTGATTTTGAGGTCTACCACCTCGATGTAGACTTGAAATAATGTTACCCATTGATTCATTGAAAAATTCCCACCGTGTTTTTAAACAAACAATTAACTTGCAATAGTGATTATACCGAATGAAATGTGATTCACGACAAATCAAACCGTTGTTCCATTCATTAGACAAGGAGTTAAAATAAAGAATCAAATGATACATTTTCAATAATGTGGAAGAAGGGTTCGCACGGTTTATGAAAACATGCCCTCTAAAGAGTTATTGTAAAACATTGTGTCTAAAATAGACTGCCGACAAAATACATTCATTGTTAAAATACTGGAGAGGCATTTCATTCATAGGGAAAGGAGACTAAACATATCAAAGAGTCGCTCAATTACTAAAATCAGCAAGCAAGTTTATTTTAAAAATGTTTTACCATACAGAAACACACACATTGTGTGTACACGTTAGTGCAAAGTTTGGCCTACTTTTGAGAGCTGCTATTTAGAATGATGCGTGAATACGATGAAATTGAACTTTAATAAACTAAAAAAGCAATGCCTTTTACCAGATGTTAGACATCGTATAGGGCTGATCTTGCGGTTGAAATTAAAAACGAGTATATATGTATTTCTTTCTAATCTATTCATATAGTTCAACCTGGTTTTTTTACTTCACATTTAGAATTACAAATATCTGTTGTACACAATGTTAATGATTTATTTGTGTGAATCCTTATGATGTTCAAAAATACCTCATGAAGTACAACTATCGTAAATAGTAAATCTCGCAAAGCTTCAATCGGACAAAAATCTTGTTTTGCATATCGTTTTCATGAAATTACTTGATATTAAACACTTTCATGTGTCAGGTAATAGATATAATAAAAACTAAAAGACGAAGACCTTGAATTATGTCACAGTTTAAAAACAGCAGAAATAAATATGTAAGAAAGGTTGTCAATTTTAAAAACGACTTTATAAACAGTATCTTCAAAATCGCATTATTGGCCTTTGACATGATTTTGCTTTCAGCGACACAGAGGTCTAAGATTACAGTGTGACTGATATATGATAAAGAAACAATTACCAACAATGCATCAGTAAGTAGTCAGTATTGTTTGAGTAAGGTTAACAAAGTGTAATTATTACATTCGCACCGGTTTCCCAGGCTCTTGTTTGGGACGAAATAAAGACAGCTTTGACAAGAGGTCACCTTTTATCAGTCTATCTCTTTTCAATTCTGAAATAAACTGTTCGTTGTGGGTATTGTATTGATATACCTACGTCTGAGTTTCGATTACAGTGTTTACCCTAATAAAAGCCCATCTACATTAAAAACAAGCAAAGCCCATACCTATCCTTATCCTCCTAGAGACCCGTCCATTCAGTCAAATAGATTTAGCAGATGTACACTTTTTCAATCATTCTATTCTCATATATTCTTTCTGTAAGTTGTCGAGCATAAACAATGAATTGGTGTTTGTGTATCATTGAAATCGTTCGATGACATAAGAGTGACAGTAATGTTTTGGTAAATGTGACCGAAAGAATTTAAATGGCGAACACGAAGGCCAGCTACGAATATGAAGTTGTTTAGCTTGATAGTACTTGACAACCCTGCTGGCACCGGAACACATTGTTTTACTCTAAACAATTTTCGAACACATTGAAATTTAATATTTTGACACTTTATATATTGTATTACTTATTCTTTATTTTACAAAAATGTAATAAATATCGTGTTAAATTACTTCCCAATTCTTTAAAAGAACAAATATGTATCAAGTTCTATAAGACAGTTAGATACAAAAAAAAACACAACCCTTCAATGTCATTCATAACTGTCATTCAACAATTGTGAATTCGCAAGTTTGATTAATAAAATCTTGAGATAACATGTAAATGATTTCAGTAAAGTACAAATAAATTATAGAATTAACGCTGCGTGCAGTAGGATCAGATAACTTTTGAGCTCTGTGATTGAACCGTTTGATGTCAGCATTTTTTTGGTAATGACGCCGAGAAGTTTTAGTTCTAGCAAATGTGAAACGCTAACTAATATTCAAAGAGAATGCGACTCAAGTAGGTGTATTAGTACGGCCTTTCTGAATTTTCACACGAATTTATTATTACAGCAATTCTATCGTGAATAACTATTAGCATGGTTTATAAGAACAAATTTGGAAATTATATTCCTGTACTGGACAATAAAGTATTGGTATACAGTTATTTTGTAACAAATGTAGATATGTCTTCATTAGTTTTCATTTGTAACAATGTACATAAACAACATAGTTATGTCTTAAATTTACTTTTCATTCTGTATCACATGAATCACAAGCTATGGTCTTTTAGAAAGCTTTTAAATAAAAAAGCAATCTTTAAATCAATTTTTTGTTTAATTAATTTTTTTAAGCATGTGAAAG
This sequence comes from Ruditapes philippinarum, assembly GCF_026571515.1. Lineage (NCBI taxonomy): Eukaryota > Metazoa > Mollusca > Bivalvia > Venerida > Veneridae > Ruditapes > Ruditapes philippinarum. The sequence goes on along the minus strand of NW_026866903.1, from coordinate 235,772 downwards.
TTAAAAATAATAAATTTTGTTACTTTATAAGTGACACAAGCAAGTTTTGTTCTATGTTATAAGGTAACATATCATATCCGTTTTATTTGGTAGATGCTGATCATATAGTAAGCTCCAATAGAAGACATTAAGCATTGCCGCTTTGTACATCATTCATGCGCACGATCACAAGTGGACCAGCATCAATGACCTTCAAGAAGCAAGGTCGGCAAAGGTCAATGTGTTCAAATGCCCATAGATTATGTAATTCGTTTTTCTCCTCGGCATTTCAACATTTTATGAGTTTTAACCACGTTTGACCCACTAACACACATTTACATTTCTGTTGCCGCTTTTACCCATCCATTACGTTCGGCTCCATAATCCTGAATGCATATTGCTAATTTTAAGGTATATTTCGGTGTTTGAAGCGTAAATTGTTACTAATTAGCGTAATGAGGCAGAAATGGTGATAAAGCTTATAATGAAGCGACAGAATTTTAACCATGAGAAATAACGTGTACCAGAGAAAGGTCACAGAACTGCGCAGAAGCCAAAACCTTTTTTTTTATTCATGTTTCATTTCTAAATGCTGACGTTTGTTTAAAACGCAAATATTTTCAAAGCCGTAAAAAATCAGAAATAATTACTTTTGAAGTTGGAAGGCATATCAACACGAGTCAATCAATACATTAATCAATGGTTACAAAATGTAAGGGCGTATAGTGGGCGTATCAATCATTGATTAAATTTTTAAAAAATGTTTCAATATTTGAAAAGGTTAGCTTGTTTATGACGAGTATTTTAATGACATATAGTACTTGCTGCTTCTTAAATTTAATTTCAGTACAAAATTCAAGACAGTAAAAGAAATGAAAGACATTAATGATGAAAGACATCACTCTTAAAAATGACGATTCAGGTGGGAAGGGCTTGTAAACTTGTCAGTGACCACCTATACCAGACCGCTTAACACGTACTTCCACAAGCTGGACAATAACGTCACGGACACCAGTTAACATGCAATCACAATCTGTACAAGAACGGGACGAACACCAGACTGCCTCACACATATTTTCACTAGCTGGACAATAACGAGACGGACTCAGTTAATGTTTGTTTCAGCAAAAACTCCAGAACTCTAGCATTAAACCATTTCCTACAATGATATAAGATTATTTGGAATAAGATCCGCCAATAACAAACTCCGAGCACATACACCACACATTTCCTCGGTGTTCGTTTAACACAATGTTTGCGATATACCAAACGACAGGCATTTCGCAAAGCTTAAAGAAAACTGCCTAAATGACATGAACTTGTCTCAGTTCGTCACAATATCAAAGGATAATACTTTCATAGACTATTTTCCAATGACTACTGAAGTAACACAAATATTTGATCTAAAATTCTACGTGTGACGACAACTTAATGGAACAATAGTGAGAAAGCAAAGAAAAAATGCAACCTGTTAACTTTTTTTGAATGGTCCATACAGTTAAGGAAAAAAACTGCAAGGTTAGCACAATCAATCACTCAGATATGGGAGAAAGTGAACTTTGATCAGTTTTCAATTACGTTCACTTCACAAGATCTGTAAGCGGTTTGTTTGTACCACCCAGTGTAAGGACACCCAAAAACATGGATATTTGATTTCTATTCTGCATGCCGGTTTTCATCGAGAAAGGAACACTATGTGCAAACTAAGTACACATAAATAAATCTATTTAGACGTCGTTGTTTGCGCCAGTGCATTTATGACTTTTTAAACGACCAAGGTAGGTTTACAAATAACACTATAACCAATTCAGCTATTGAAATGTCTTTTTTTCACCCATTAAAACTTGTGCATTTGAACTCTTATGGTGAAAAGGATGACAAAAAGCATTTATAACAATCAACATATTTTTCTAAACAATAAATATGTAATAAATATAAACAACCTTTCAGTTCTTTGTCAGTTCTAAAGCACCAAGAAATAATATAATAGTGAAATATTAGTGCATCAAGTTAAATCTTTGTTAAAAAATAACAATTTGAAGATAGCAAACATTTAACTATTTATTACTTTAAATGGAAGTGATTCTTATAAATTTTACAAGCTGGAAAGACATAGTAAATGAACAGGGGGATTTTTGTCAAAGGACTATTTAACTTAATTGAATTTATATATTTTTCCAATGACTTTGTCGAACAGACTAGTGAAGTTGTCCAGCTTAATAATTTGGACTGCCAAATTAATTTTTCACGGGGGAAAAGACACAGAATTGTTTGTTTTAAGCACAATAAACTTGGATAAGACATTGCACGGACTGACGCTGGCTGACCGACTTGAATACTGGCAGAATAGGCGTGACCCATGGTTCGCAGATAAACAAGTACTGATCTAGCCTACCTCAACCACAAAAAAAATAAAAATAAACTTCCAGAGTAAGATAATTTTTTGTTAAATGACAAAATGACAACTTGCACCAATAGAATAAAGTTCGCACTGCGCCTTTTTATTTAAGATTGCTATCTTTTACTGACAGTTATTGAATTGACAAGTGTTAAACATGGGTACTATAATTATCAAATCATAAAAAACACTATGAACATAACGTAGGTTTACAGTAATTATAAATGATCATTGTTTTTATCACCATACTCATCATCATAAAATTTATCATCATCATCATCATCATTGTATTCAAAATAATTATCACCATTACCTACATTATTGTAATCAAAATAATTGTATCATAATTATCATCATCATTGTAATCAAAATAATTGTCATTATCATAATTATCATCATCATTGTATTCAAAATTATTATCACCATTATCTACATTATTGTAATCAAAACCAATGTCATTATCATCATTTCATTAATATCATAAAAGTCGCCGTCAATATTGCCTGCATTATACATGTAATTGTGTGAAATATGTCCAAATGTTAATGATTTTTATAAAGAACTTGTTTTTGTTTTGTTTTTATTTCTCGTCAAATATTTCGAGTCACGGTCTCCCCAACACCTTGTTAAGACGTTCATTATAATAATTCTTAACTTTAGCAAAGCAACATCCCAGAATTGGAAATAACATAACTTACAATTTGTTCTGTTATCAATATTGCTTTTATAACCTGTTTATCAAAACTAATGTACGTCCGTAAGTATACTTACCTGATTTAATACCGGTTTCTTCAAACGTTTCCCTAACTGCAGCATCTCCTGAAAATACAAATAGGTTAAATGTTAAAATCAGACAAGTATTTTAAACATGATGGGAAATATCACAATATCTTGCTTCCAATTTCGGTAATATTCGGGCGCTTAAATGGCAGACACTCGGTAATTTACCAAAACAAAATGTACATATTGACAATTTTATCAGTTTCCATTATTGAACTTTCGAAGCCTTACAAACCAAATGGTCAAATAAAATGTGAAGTTAATTCTCTGGTCATAGTTGACATAGGGAGAGACATTGCATCAAACTGTCACTGCATCAATAAGTCATTTAAACCAGACAGTTACTCTAGAAGAAAGGAAGAAGGGATACTTGATAAGTGCATGACATCGCATTATCTGACCAGGTTTGAACTTCACTGAACTCGGCAGACCCTATAATTTGGCGGGGTGATGCATGTAATTATACCTACATTATACTGACTAAGTAATCTACTCAGGTCACGGTGATATTATTCCGTGTCCTCTTCCTCCAGACAGATTAAATGCAAATGAAGTGTAAGAGTACGTTGACATGGATTTAAGGTAGTTTATCACATTTTTCTTAAGCATTTTTGAGTGTGTGTTTTGTCACATTAGTACTGTTAATACGACAGTATCGATATTGCGACATCTTTACTGTTGGAAGGGACAAAAAGTCTCTTGAGGAAATGATCCAGCAAAGAAGAGCGAATGATCGGAATTCTGCAACGTTAACCATTCGGTCTAGGTGGTCCCGGCTGTACTTTGATTTCTTATAACAATATTTTAGCTTTATTGACAGATGAAGACTTCGGTAGTATATTTTTGCATTTTTGAGTTTAAGAGGATGGTCAGTTGGACTTCAAGTGTAAAAGGTCTAGCTATTTGATGCTTTTTTTGCGTTAAAAGTATTTTATGACTGTTAGTACATCAACACTGAGATAACCAAACCATGTACATTTTAATTATTTTAGTTCCACTTTCAACCCCTACTCTGTTGCAACCAAATGGGAATAATTTTTGAGACCATATACTGTTCATATGTACCAATAACTGGTCGGGTAATCTTAGGTCTGTTATTCGCGATTCTACAGTAGTCGTCACCTTAATTCACGAATATCTATCATACACGTTCCGATCCGAACAGGACAATGTTAAGGTCGCAGACAATCAAATGAGATCAACAGTCCGGTTATTTCACAATTGATCAGACTGTTAACTATAAACACCTCTGATCTCTCGGATCGTATGAAGAAATAAATCAACCCTTGTACGTAATAAAAATTTCATGTGTCAATATACAGTCAAATGACATTACTTTATACTACCTTTCCCCTTTAAGTCGGACAATACAATTTATTTATGCTTAAATTTTATACGAGAGCCAGTTTTAAAGTAATTTATATGTCTTTAAACAAATATAATTCAAATTCGATTAGAAATCGGAGAGGACAAAAGAAGACAGAAAACGAAACTTTTTGATCTGAAAAGGGGCAATGAACAGCTCGAAATAATTATTGGCAAGCACGGTACTGATTGGCAATAGGCAATGAACGGCAATAACTAATTATTGGCAATAGGCAATGAACGGCAATAACTAATTATTGGCAATAGGCAATGAACGGCAATAACTAATAATTGGTAATAGGCAATGAACGGCAATAACTAATTATTGGCAAGATTATTTCATTTGCAAGGGGCAACGAATGCCAAGAAACAACGAAAAGGCTAGGGAAGGTAATAAAGGGTAATATATAATTATTTTAGCCAGGGAAAGTTAATGGCAAGGGACAATGATAGTATCACTAGCTTGCAAAGATTGGTAATGAACTGGGAGGTATACGTAATGCGTTATAGGAATGGTTAATGAAAGGCAAGGATCAACAAGGAACAATACTTATCAAAGTGTAAGGTTCTGACATTACCATCAAGACAGTGTCAACATTAACGTCAATTAACAAAAAAGAACACTATCTACATAATCATAAATATATATAAAAAGTTCTTACTCCAAAAAAATTTCTATCCATTCATTTAAAACTGGCATATCCTGTTCTTAACCAATGTCATATTATTAGCCCTTGAACCATATTTTTATGGTTAAGTCTTTGACGCAGTGATACAAATACATAAAGAGAAATCTACGTCCATCATAACAATGACATAGGAGGCAATATAAGGACTGAAAAAGCTCTGGTAGTGAAACCATTCAAGTCGTACATGCATACTGCAATGTTCTTTAAACAAGCAACTACGACAAGATATCATTACGTCGCGGTGCTGATCGGGTGCAATTTTTTTCATGAAAACCCGAAACGTCACAGTTCTTTTTCGCTTTTAGAAAACAACGAATCAAATATCAACAGAGACATAAGAAAATATCTAAATATAATGTTGTTGTGAAGAACATAGATACCGTTATTCTGTATGATGCTTTGATAAGGCAGATCCTCAGGATATGAAGTTCATTCGAAAGTCGTTTTATAAATAAAGCAGTCAGACGTTGTGATTAAACATAGCAAAGAACTCATAAATAAACCAAGACACGCAGCAAACACGGAAGACACCAAACTACGGCAATTAGAATGAGTGATGTTATATCATAATAAAGCCAAATAATATAAACTAACCTAAAGACATTAAATAAATCTAAACGAAAGGAAGTGTAATTCTAACATAATAAATAAAATAAAAACGTATTTTACATTAGGCTCGCGTACATACCGCCGGTCGGAACGATGTATTTTTGCACCTGTCATAATTATAAATATATCATTTTAATCGCTCAAGGAGATACTAGAATTCACAGGTATGGTGTAGCAACCTGTAAGAAAAATACGAGAGCAGATTCTGAAGTATATTGAAAATTTTAATAGCGCATAACAGGTCTTAGATCATTTATGAATCTCTAAATGTCAGTAGAGGACCACCCTTGTATTTGCTAAAATATCATCAAGCCTCGGATAAATAGATTCGAACACTTCATATCTCCGCCCCAAAGAGAACACATCACACATTCTTCAGTATCGCCGGCGATCAAAGACGGAATTGATGAGCTTTTCCACTCTCTCTTTCCCGGCATGACAAATACATACGAAATAACCGTCAAGCAATTATTCATGTCCCAAAACTCGATGCAATAAAAGCTAACGGTAGATGTCCCCAGACATTTCTTTGATCTTACGCATATTTTCACTGTAATATAGATAGTAGACGGGAATTAATCACCATTATTACCTATAGTCAAGTCTAGATCTACACGAGACGCGTAGAAACTGATAGGGCTGGATTAGAGAGGCAGTTATTCTGTTAGGTTTAATGATACTAGTGAAATTGGCGTTGAGCATTATCGTTAAAGTAACCTTCAACAATAGACAATGTTGACTACAAACCATTTTGGTGGTCTTGTAAGTTAAAAACATTATAGAAGGAGAACGAAGAGGCAACCAGTTATTAGACAAACATATCATATTTCAAATAGATCCGTATAGCTTCTCTTCATATTCTTTGTTAGACATTTACATCCTAAATTAGCGAGTTATATCTAAACACAAATCGCAATCGTTCGTGGAAATTCGACAAATTACGTCACATTCCGTATCTTAAATAAAAATCTTGCGCTGATAAATATAACATAACTGATAAATATAACATAACGAGGAACAACGACGTTGGCCGAAATTACACGAACTATAAATGAATAAAATACTTAATAGTGTAACACCAAGAAGCTATATATGATTAAATGTCATTCCTTGGTTACAATTGCGTCACTTTTTCATTTGAACAATTATCACTGAAAAATTGCCATTTATCTATAAATTAAAAACACTGGTTGGGCTATAAGTAACACCTACAGTGATCAGTCTAAAACACATGGATCATTTATGTTAATCATGTGAACTTCATTATAATGCTAGGGAATCACAATTTTGGGGACAAGGGAATGCCTTGCCTCAGTGTGAGTGGAAGATATTAAGTATTTAAACAAAATTTTACGTGCAAATGCAACCTCGTGGCAGCGAACTCTGCAATGTAATCTTACAAGCTCCATTACCAGCAAAAAGAGAAGAAAATCGTCCGATACTTAACTTGTAATAATCATGAGCATGTATTCAAAAAGCCAGTTTCACCTAATCACCCGAGACGTGCACGTCGCGCGGAAGGCACACTGTAGGTCAAGGTCAAGTCGTCTTACTCACAAGGGGTGATTGGTTGGCCGGTACAACACCTGACCTGACAGTAACGCAAGTATTATGTCATATACGACAGGAAGTATTAACAAACTTAAAGCATACAGACAAATCAAAGGCAGAAACCCTAACCATCCATGGACCTGCTCTCATCCCCCACGCCCCCCAACTTTCCGAAATACCGTTAGTACCAATCAGTGACATAATAAGTCTGTCGACACTTTTGTTAGTTATCAAAGGGAGACAACCTAATGTTACACAATATTCTTATTCGGATCAGACTTACCTACCTTTACATCGTGCGCGCGGGCTTTTTAAAATTTTGTAAGCGATAAAGTCATTTCTACATCAAGTCATTTCTACATGGGGGAATATCTTAAGTTGTTTTTAAGAAAACAATATATCATGATACTATTAACACGTATGTGAAACTGATTATAGAATCATTTTATACTGCTGTATGTGTCCATTGACCTTCATTTTACAAATCTAGTAAAAAATGTTGTTGTTTTTTTATGTGGTTGGGTGTACAGAATAGTAAGCAAGCCATGACTATCTTATCTTTAATGTTTTGCTACAGATATATTTACGTTTCTATGGAAGAAGTGGAGTGTCTGAGAATATTTACTTTATTCTTTTTCAGAACTGCCACTGTGGTGTAGTGGTTAGCCTACTACCAGCATATACATGTATTTATATAGCAGATAATAAAATATTCTACAACAAAATATTAATTTATTATTCATTATATATAATGCTCAAACTACATCACTTAGAACTTTATCAACTTTGTTTTCAATATTTTATATGAATACCCAAATAGTATATTTCTATTTATTTTTATTTTTTCATAAATATTTGGAATACTTATTGAAAATGTGACAAATGTAAATCAATCCACTTTAAATAAATTATTAACTTGTTCCATAAGAATTGAAAAGGTACAATGAAAAACATTTAAGATTGCAATGTAAACAGACATATGGGTAAAAGATAAGACCATTAAGCATAATATGTGTAAGGAACATAGTTAAAAGTGTATTCAGTAAGCCTAAAATGGATACATTGTAAACACATTAAGCATAGAATGATAAACAGGAAAACAAAAAAGTAACTCCAGTAAGCACACACATGTAAACAAAAAACATGAGTAGAAAAGCAAAGAATGGTAAACAATATAATAAAGTAACCACAGTAAGCATTAAATATACAAAATAAACAAGTTACATCAGTAAGCATAGCATCTCCAGTAAGCATAGAATGGCTTATAAGATAAACAAGTTACTCAAGTAAGCATAGAACAGCAAAAAAAAGGTAACAAGATAAACATGTTTGTCCTGTGTGCCAATAAGTATACATTTGCAAATAAAATAAACAAGTAACTCCAGTAAGCATAGAACTGTTAACAAGATAAACAAGTAACTCCAGTAAGCATAAAATGGTAAACAAGATAAACAAGTAACTCCAGTAAGCATAAAATGGTTAACAAGATAAACAAATAACTCCAGTAAGCACAGAATGGTAAACAAGATAAGCAAGTAACTCCAGTAAGCATAAAATGGTAAACAAGATAAACAAGTAACTCCAGTAAGCATAAAATGGTTAACAAGATAAACAAGTAACTCCAGTAAGCACAGAATGGTAAACAAGATAAGCAAGTAACTCCAGTAAGCACAGAATGGTTAACAAGATAAACAAGTAACTCCAGTAAGCATAGAATGGTTAACAAGATAAACAAGTAACTCCTGTAAGCACAGAATGGTTAACAAGATAAACAAGTAACTCCAGTAAGCACAGAATGGTTAACAAGATAAGCAAGTAAATCCAGTAAGCACAGAATGGTTAACAGAATAAACAAGTAACTCCAGTATGCATAGAATGGTTAACAAAATAAACCAATAACACCAGAAAGCAGAGAATGGTTAACAAGATAAACAAGTAACTCCAGAAAGCAGAAAATGGTTAACAAGATAAACAAGCAACTCCAGAAAGCACAGAATGATTAATTACACTACACAAGATAAACAGGCAACTATAGTTATCAACAAGAGCTGTCGGTAGGACAGCAACTCTCAACTATTCTTAGTGCTTGATAGTAAAAAAAGCCTTGATTAAAAGGTAAAATTTTCTCAGTAAAGAAAAAGGCAAAATTTTTCTTTAAATCCATATTACAGTTATAGGCATTGGAGAGAGTTCTATTATGCTCTCAAAGAAGAGTATGAAATTTCAACATGTTTCAAAGCCTTATGTCAATGAACTTTGAAAATATTTGAGGTATTACAAAAACTTTAACGTAAATTCTAAGTCGAAAAAGGGGCATAATTCTGTCAAAATGCTTGATAGAGTTACCTCCTCCTGTTACAGGTTGGGGTCATGATGGTGAATAAGTGTGCAAAGTTTCAAAGCCATATGTCAATGGACTTTGAAAATATTTGAGGTATTACAAAAACTTTAACGTAAATTCTAAGTCGAAAAAGGGGCATAATTCTGTCAAAATGCTTGATAGAGTTACCTCCTCCTGTTTAAGGTTAGGGTCATGATGGTGAACAAGTGTTTCAAAGCCATATGTCAATGGACTTTGAAAATATTTAAGGTATTACAAAAACTTTAACATAAGTGGTTACGCCGATGCTCGGGTGACTACAATAGCTCTACTTATTCTTATCGAATAGTCAAGCTAAAAAATGGTTTACAAACAAAACAAGTAACTCCAGAAAGCACAGAATGGCTAACAAGATAAGTATATAAACAACCTAGTGCAAACCAATTTAACAAAAAAAAAATGTAAATTATACAGCATATACAAGTGTCCAACAGATAAAACTGACATCATATAACGCTGGTGACATAAGAAATTTTGCATCAACATTATACAGTCCCAACATCATATTACACTAGTGACATATGGCATAGGGCTCCAACAACATATAAAACATACACCATATAGCATAGACAACATAAGGCCTAGGGCATCAACATCAAAGGACACCTACAACATATATCTCAAATGACAAATTATCTATGTTCCCTTAAACATAAATATCTCGATCATCTAAAATTATACATCACATAATAAAGTAATTAGACTAGTGTTATAATTAGATAATGTAGTATTAGAACCAATTCTAGACTCACCTATATTCTCCCCTAGATCTGCCAATCCACCAGGAAATTTCCAAAATTTATTGAACTGAAAAAAGGAGAGTTTTTCCCTATTTTTTTCTGTGCATACATAATATTATACAAAATTTACAAATTTCAATAAAACAAATGGCAAACTGCCTGTTAATATAAGTTATTGGTTCAAATACTTACTTTAAGCCTTTTTTCACATCAAGGGTTTTACATTTATTAAAAATCATCGCAGATAATTCATGTGGGTGACACCTAAAGTAGAGAATGAATTCTTTCAAGTTTTAGTGAAATGTGCAAGATCATTAGCTCTCTATAATAGTATTCCTAAAAAAATAAATATCAACTGGTTATTTAAAGTATAATGTGTAATGCATGAAAACACATAGTCTCACAAAGTCTCACAAGTGAGTATCATTTGAATGTCTTTGTGTAATTTTCATTAAAGCAGGATTAACTTGCGGGATTTTTAGTCAGACATTGTTACTATTAAACCATATGTTTGATGTTGGCATGAAGAGATGGGTACAAAACATAAATTAAGTATTAACATAAAAAGATAGCTTTCTCATATGAAAGAATCTAAATTCATGTATGGAATAGTCTGAAATACATTTTTTTACTTCAATATATACCATTTCAATTTTTCCAAGAGTTTTACAATGCAATTCAAGACATAAAATTAGCACCATGTATAAGCCTTGAGAAAAACAAAAACTTGAAATACATACTTGGCTTTTTTTCTCCTGCATGACTAGAACTTCCCTTGTCTCTTCATTAATAACAACTCCTGTAAATGCAAGAACAACATTTCTCAAATAGTGACAGGATGCCTTTTTAAGACTTAAGTTTTGTTTGGTTATACTGCACAGCAATACAGTTTAGGTCATATGGCATAGAATGATACAAGAATGATGATTTTGGCTAATAAAGCTTTACAAACTTAAAGCAACACCAGGGATCAAAACCACCTCACATGCTGAAGCTAAATGATGCATATACTCCAGTTATTCGAACCCAATGAGTAGCGTCTTAAAATTACCCAGGGATTATCTGTAGCTGCAATTTTGATGCTTCAACCCTTAATGGCAACCCCTCAGCCACAAAGGGAAAATGTCATGGTAATAAAATACTCTAGTGAGAGAAATTTGCCTTATATCAATTGTATATCAATGTTAAAATGAAACTATATAAAAATATAGTGTAATTTGAATCAATAGACCATGCTTAAATAAGGTAAGTAGTTTAATTCAGGCACCTGATAATGACTGAAATAATGGATAGAGTGGCATCTGGGATTTTCTTTATCCTGCAAAGCTTAGAAGTCCTTTAATATTGGTGCAAATAGATAAATATTTACCACAAACTCCAAGTTGATGTGTCGCAAATCTTGGTGAGGCATCTATTCCATCTCTTAACCAAAGTTTAAGCAAGCATTGACTATGTTCAGCATGGTGAAACTCAAACCCTTCAGCAGCAGCAGCCTCTACATATCTACTATATTCTATTGGCATCTCCAACCATATAGCAGTTCTTTCCTCCAACCTCCACTTGGTTAGTGATTCTAGAACAAAAACTTATATCATAATTTAATATTATAATGATTCTAGAATAAAACCTTTATAATTCTATAATTAAGACTATTAACATATCACAAACTATTTGAACACCTGTAACCTGTTAACAATGGCATACTTTAAAAGAAGTTTACAATTTTAGGTAGAAGGCTACACTTTGCTAACTCGAGAGTAGCGTCTTGAACATTGGCATGTGAAAAGTTGACCATATTTCAGATTAGATTCAGTTTATCTTATTCCAATTGTGTCAGCCTTTTTTGTACACATGACATCAAAGTTGACCACCAAAGCCTGTTTTGGAACTTGATGTCACTGTGCAACTGTTATGTGTATCACAATGCCATAGGCAAACAAAATATCATTAATTCTACAATATTAAAAGAAAATTATTTTTTGCAACATAAATAACAAATGTCCATGAAGGAACATTCTTTTAAAACATTAGTCTTAGAGTATAACTGTGTATAAATATTGATGTAAACATATAATTACCTTTCAGTAAATTTTGAAAATCTTCCACACTCATTGATGGTGAAATATTATCCTTTACTTTAATTGTTACACCATTGTATCTGTCTATACTCCCATGAAAAGTTGAAAGTTTTCTATAAGTACATGCTGGAATGGTCTGAGCAAATTTCCTGGATAATTTCTGACATATTCTCACAAGAACACCCATTTTATATCTTTCATTTATTCTCTCTTTCTTGGTCAGTCAATGATTCACACAACCTGGAATAAATGCATATGGTTTGATTTAATATACAACCAATTAAAATACCTATATAGAGATAAAAGTTTAAGAGCTTGGGCAATACTTATGTTGTAAATTGTTAAATCAATTACATGAAATACAAACAACTATAAACTATAGCATTCTTCCCCAAGACCATTTTTCATTGGAATGCCTTGCCCTGTTGGGCCTATGTTCAACAAGGCTGTTAGCCATATTTAACATGTATAACCCTAAACAAATAAACCCTGTTACCTACCTACATACACTACTTACATATCACTCTGCATCACACCCTTTCAGAATGCACACTCAATTTCAAATGTAAAGTTACATGTACCCCCCTGTAATTGACATTTGTGGGTGCATTTCAAAATTTGGGTACACTGTATTTCAAATGTGGTTTTCTTCATTTACAAATCTATGTAACTAAGAACAACTTTTTGTTGACTTATGAAACTAATGAACAGTTTATTCACTCAGCATTAACACAGGCATGTTTAATTACAAGTAACCATATTTTTGTATATTCTAAATTATGTGTATTCATTTCAAGAAATTATGTTCATTCATTTCAAAAGGCATATGTTTGGAGCGTTAAGTTAATTGATAACAAAATAAAGTGACAACGTTTTTGACGATTTAAAGAAATTCAAAATATACTTTTAAACATTCGATATTCGGATTTTTTAAGGACAGTACATGTGAAACAGCATTAATTTGTCAATTAAACGATGAAAGATATTAATAGGAGTATTTATGCAGAATGTATAAATATAAAAACATAAAATCGGAAATTAAAAGAATCATCTGATCATATCCGAATTATGGCATGTTCCATAAATATAGCCAGTCAGAAATGTCAAGTTTAGAGAAAATAAGCAATTGACAATAAATATATCATATTGCTATGATTAGATATAATTGATATGAATAATCTTTTAATATTTAAATGATATAATCATCTGTAAATTATTATAAAATTCAATTTAAACTTACGTCGTCTTCTCCTCTTACGAAACTATTCGTTACTCTCCGGATCAAAATGGTTTATCAAGCGACATAAAATAGAAATATATGCACTCGGTAGAAATATACGCTGTTGTTAGTTCTTTGCCTAGTAAATCTTAAAAGATACTATATAAAGTACACGACAACATCAAACAATGTTATGTTCGACTGGTAAATATGCAATGTTGTAGTTCTTATTATTTTGTTTTAGAAAATTAAAGAATTCGATATGGTCTAGATTGTTGTTAATGCAAATATGACCTATTATGATATTGTTTATGCTTATCTTTGATGTATTGAACGCACATGTTAAGGTATTTTATAGCCCGTCAGAAAATATTCAAGCTTTTAATAGATACATTATTTAGATATATAGCATATAAAGGGTCTACCACTATGGAAGGCACATTTTTAATACTTTGTATGTGTGAACGCTTAAAGTATGCGTTGTCACAGATAATTGGTGGGCGTCTACATCGAGCTTTATATTACATCTGTAAATAAAAGTTTCTGGTTTCTATGCAATGGTCCGATCACCAACTGAAAAGGAGCAAAGAAGAGCTGCAACCAACCGTTACCACAATACAGGCTCAGTTTGAATATGTTGAATAATTTAAATTGGGGGGAAACAAAAATTAGATTAACTACATGCAGAACACGCCTTAAAATGTTTTTTAGTAGTTCAACATTTTGTAGTTAATTCTTGTACAATCGACACGGCACTATTTGCGCATTTTGGAATATTGACTAAAACTCATACATACACTCATTGTACCTAAGAACTATAACCCAATAGAAATCTTAATCAAGCTGACAAAGTGGAAACCTATGAAGCAGTTGTCACTTTACTTACCAGTCTCCTATATAAACATTCAGCCTCTTTGTATGAAGTTTCATATATGGCACCCACCCCCGTTGTAACCATGTATCCCATTCTTAACTACAATGTAGTTGAAAAGGGGGGATAATTGTGTTTTTAGGACATATATAAAGTCATAAACCATTTCACTGTTTGTACAGCACGTCAAATTTTAACATTTATTATCAGCGCCTACAAATAATCTTTAATTTTCATGAAGGAATGTAATTTTTCGAAAAAGAAATAGAAGAAGGAAAAGAAGAAGGAGGAGTAAATGGGCACAATTATATATATCTAACTGTTAACAAAAAATATCAAAAAGCCTGAAATATCTGGTTAAAATTATAATGCGCCAATCAGAACAATATGCAACTATAAAACAAACCATGGCCGATACACAATTGAACGGAATGTATCTTAAGCTGTTCACCTAATACAATAACCTGACAATTTTATCAAATAATAGTTTAATACCAGCTTTAACTGATAACGTCCCCTTATCAAATAGAGTTCCTGGTTCTTTCGGTTTTCAAGTTATATACATGATGTAAATTTTCTGATAAACGTCTTAAGAAGAAGAAAAAACTTTACATGTATTAAACAGACAGTTGATGTATTAAGGTCATACTAGTTACATAATTATGTCATTGTCTTGACAGCCTTGTGTTCTACAATCAGGATAATTTATTAAGCATATTGTATGTATATATATTCTATATAATTATACAACACGTCATGATAAAACAAACGTGCTCGATATAGTGTGTACTGTGTAAAAAAATACTGTGACATTGAAGAAACCATTAATACATATAATTCATTCGATTTTGTTGGATTTTTTGTATTGTGTGGACTTAGACAAAGGGTAATGTTGTTTTTCTTCTTCGTCTTTTGTACATAGTTGTTTATTAAAATATACCTTTTAAAGCTTTCATTTCAATATACGAATGTTATGTGCAATGACTATAACTTGGTTTTACCTGTGTCGAAAAAAAACATACATATTTCACAGGTTTACTATATATGCATGTATATTATAAACCATATACATATATATGGTTGTAGTCTATAAATAGACGTATAATGACGAATAAACTATCTTTAACATACAGATAAACCCATTAGTCAGTAAATATCCGAGATCTGTATGTACAAAGTAACTGTCGTATATTTAAGTCATTTTTAAATTGACGAATACAGTCACAACTATGTGAATCAAAACACAAAGAAAATCCGTTATTCATCTTTGAAAATTTATGGTGCTAACATATTGTTATTCAGCTTTCCTTAACATACCTTTCCCTTATTTACCTGTTAATCAAGCCCACCTTTCCTTAGGAAGACCACCTTTCCTCGTATCCATAGATTTAGATCAATAATTCCGGCAATAGGTATATGTACAGTGTATGTATAATTTTCGATATATGTTTTTTAAAAAAGGAGACAAGACGTAATATACATATTTAATTGATTAAATCAGTAAAAATTTTGTATTTCATTAAGATATTTTTCTATCTATTTCGCCAGGGTTTCAATAACATAACAACATGGCAGATAACCGTTCCAGATATTTGGCATGTCGGTACCCACGCCCAGATGCTAATGTAAAATTGTTTTGCTTCCCATGGGCCGGTGGTGGAGCTAATTTTTATTCAAACTGGGGAAAATATTTACCGGATACAATAGAAGGTAATTCTCACCAATTTCAGAGGGCTTTCTTTAAACTGGATACTTTGTACTTTGTTGTGCGTGCGGCTTAGTTTGGTTATTTAATGGCGCTACTTAGTTTTAAAGACTTATTGCTGAGGCCCATATATGACATATTCATCTGCCTGAGAAAAGATGAAGACCTTTTTATACTGTTTAGCAGCTACATTATGTTTAGTTCCGTAAGTTAAGCCCGGTTGGTTTTTAGTTACGTAGTTAATGCCCGGTTGTTTTTTTAGTTCCACAATAAATGTTCGGTTGGCCTTCAGTTCCTTATTACATATACATGTATGTTTGGTTGGCTTCGGCCATGCGGAACTTTTTGCGATTTCAACTACAAATGTATATGTACTTGCAACTACTAATAACCAAATTGCTTGTAAAATGATGCACTTTTATAAAAGTCTTATTTTGCATTAATGTTTATAAAGATTTAACCTGAAATCATCAAAATTGGAAACTTTTAGAACTATATGTCTTCTTCTTTTATTGTCTCAGCTGACTGTTTTTAAGAGACAATAAATGAAATTTAATTCGTAAATATTGACAGTTCACGGGGTATGTCTTGCCGGTAGAGAGGGTCGATTCAATGAAACTCCCTATGGAACGCTCGAAAAGTTGTTGGACGATATGACTGTCCTGATTAAAGAAAGAAGCAATGGAAAGCCATTTGCACTCTGGGGACATAGTCTAGGAGCACTGCTGGTGTACGAAGCAGCTTGTCTTCTCAAGAAACGTGACGGTTTAGAACCGACGCATATATTCGTGTCCGGCACATCAGCACCGCATGTAAGTTTTACCTTGACCTTTTTTGACTTACTATTCGTCATTACATTGTGGAATTTCGCTGAACTTCGAGATTGCGGTATTTTTTAAAACGTTTTAATACTGTTTGGCCCTCCTGGTCGAAAAGGACTCATAAATTTTGCATAATTCGCCCGATATGGATGTCGACAAAACTCTTAGCTGGTTAATTGACACGGCTTATAGAACATTCGTAAAGACAGTTACCCACATTTCTCCTTTATATTTTTAGTTCTATTTATGTAAATGGATTTATAAAAGCTCTGGTAGAATGTTTCAAGGAAAAACGCCAAGAAAGTTATGTTTTTCACGTTGATTATTATTTCTAAGCTTTTCGCGAGAACATAATTATTATAAAACCTAGTGGCTTACTGTAGTAAGTCCTGAAATACCTGGTCATCTTATCATTTTTATTCCTTTAAAAAAATCGTTTCAGTCTGAGAAAAGGAAGCAGACGACAATTAATGTAAAGGGATATACAGACGAAGAATTCATTGGCCTACTCAAACACTTCGGTAACTATATTACCACATTATTGAAAATAAAAAAAAATCACCAAATTAGTTATTATCTATTCTGTTCCGTTCACAAAACAAAGAAAAATAATTGCGTCTAATGCATACATTCATATTAATATAAATTATTGGTTTTGAAGTTTAAATTAAGCAATATGGTATATGATAATTTCATTAAATGTCATACTGTTTATTCTGTCCTTCAATATCACAGATTTAATGTTCTGTATTTTAAGGGGGTACACCCGCAGATATCATAGAAGACCGAGAACTTGTGGCATTGTTCCTACCATCTTTGCGAGCAGACTACGAACTTTTACCACAAATCAGGTAAAAACAGGGAACCAAATCACGTACAATTATCTTTATTGTGCGCTTAACTTAACAAAGAAATGGCTCGTAAATGTCACAGTATTTATGTCGAAAGTATAGCGTTACTTTTTAGATATTGTATTTTTACATTTACGACATAATTCTTTTAATAAATGCTTTAATCTGAGACGTAGTTTCAGTATACATTGCTCGATTTATAACATTCGGACCATCTCACCGATTGCACAGAACACGTCAAATAATGTTATCCGAAGATTGACGAAAATGTCGAAATGTTAAGATTTAAATTGAATGATTTAAGTACATTGTACAAAGTTAATTGTTAAAGCTTTTATCCTATTAAGTAAGCTTTCATCCTGTTAAGTTTTACCATTTCACGAAATTGTATTTACAGCACAGAGCCGCCTTCAAAACAAGGGATGTTTAGTTGTCCTGTAGACGTGTTTGATGGTAAAGACGATGCCGAACATGATTTACAAGGTATGAATTATAAATACGTTTCTATTTGACCATCTTAGGACGATCTACACAAAGGGACATACCACTTAATAATATTCTAGCAGGACGCATAATGCTAGATCCTGATTTACTAGTCATACCCATTTATGAGTAATAAGATTTCATGATGCTGAGATAGAATTATAACTGAACAACTTGTAAAGTATACCATTTGCCATTATTTCACTGAGTTCGACCAACATGGATAATTCCAGTGTCTAGGATATAAATGCATACGAGAATTTTGTGTGAATACGATTATTTTGGTATTTCCAAAATGTTAATTCAATTTTGAATGACAAATGAAACAAAATCATAAATGGATTTTAATAATTTGTGCATGGTAATTGCTTCTTGTCTAGACTTAACATCAAATTATTATCTGTCTGAATGTGTTTGATATATTTTCTTTTTTACAGCTTGGAACGACATAACGACAGGGCTATTTTCTATAACTATGTTAAATGGTGGACATTTTTATCTTAAAGAAGAAGCAAATATGAAGAAATTGTGTAACTACGTGACAAATGCATTAACTGGATGTCCTATGTGACACCATGATTTTCTTCATAGAACATTTATAATTCTTCTGTAGTGGTAACGTTAGAGTTGCTGATGTTTTGTTTTAACAAAAGCTGGATTCTGCACGATATTTACGAGGCATTGGTATACGCAATGTGTGGCATGTGTGACGCAATTTATGTCAAAATATTCATTTCTTTTAACTTACAGTTTAATGCTGAATACAAATTGAATACAAATAAATTCACTGAAAACTATATAAATGCTTGCTTCAAATTTATTGATATATTTTCTATATGTATTAGAAAACATAAACCGAACTGGACAGTAAGAAATATAATGCTGATCAAGTAAGGTGATTAATATATATGAATGGAAGAACTGAAATGCAAGAGATCCATCCTTAGTACACATGCTTAAAACATTCTAAAAGGTTGGTCATATGTCCGGGGTCACACGACTAACCGAAATACCGAAACACTACTGAAATACCGGAACACCCCCGATATGTCCGTGTTTATTCCGTTTGAATATTAGATGCACATCTCCCAAGCATTACAGTGAAGTCAAGAAGCCCCGCAGGTTGATGAACAAAATGCTTTATATGAAATGCATGACACACCTTCATTTAACAGTCCACAACTGAAACCCATGCAATTTTATTTTTGGAGACTATTAAAACTAATGCAAGCGTTTTAACATATATTACACGGCACTTCGATTTTTAAAAGTCTCACCCGAAAAACTTGTTAGTAAGTTTAGTCATATGTAGCGGGGGTTGAACTCTCATTACCATTTTGCTCATTCTATAGGACTGGTGTCAAATTGTTGTGATACTTTGTAGCTACGTGACTCTGTCACTCATGAACTTTTTAAACTTGTATCAACAATTTAGAAAATCTTTTAGTCTGATTTATCAAGACAGACTCTTAAAAAACTCACTGAGAAAGATGCAATTTATTTACACATAAGATAGATCGCTAAACATGGCTGAATCCATGGAAATATTTGTTTGCATAGAATGTGATTTTGGAGTCATCAATCCACGCATATATTTGTTTGAAGTACTGTATAGTTGCCTTTTATACGGCAGGACTGTTTGTTCATTTTCCACCATCACGTACCCGTTTCCTTCAGCTTCAGTAGAAGCGGATTTAGAAATTAAACCTAACACGGAATTCAGTACAGTCTCTGTTACGTGATCTCTCATCGCTAAAATATCGTTCTTTAATTCATGTCTCATTTCTGTGAAAAGTGCAGATATTTGTTGTATTTGATCAGCTATAACTTGTTCTTGTTCATTCTCTATATCAATTTGTTCAAGGCCAATGTCAATTGGTGGTTCTGTTATTCTTTCATCATTGGTTTCCTCGTTATTGAGGTTCTCCGTTTCAATATCCTCGATCACATATCCGTTGGAAACATCATTTGCAAGTTCTTCTCTTGACATTTCGTCTGTTGATTCTATTTCATCTTCTTCTCCATCAGTTTCATCTAAAATAAAAATCATTTAATATTCTGAATATTTAAATAAAAATCAATTCAATATGTATTTTTTATATAAAGTTTTACAAAAAAAAATAAATAAGATATACATGAACCAGAAATGGAATTAATCAAGCAGAAAAACTTTTCTAACTACATTTGTATTAATAATAAGATATATATCATTATTCATGCACACTGAAACAAAATCCAAATAAAATAAGATACTTAAAGACATTAAGTGATGAAATTTGAAAATGCCCATCACATTCAACTGATACTAGTAACTAATTATTAGAAACAAAACGATTTCAATAGACGTATATTTTTACATTTATTTACCCACCAGAATTTTTTAACTTTTCCAACTCGTATTGCAGTGCTTTAACTTCCCGCCTATACAGTCTTATCAAGCGCTTTTCTTCTATTTCTCGCTGAAGAGCATCTTTCTTTTCTTTGAGCAGTTCAATTTGAGTCTTTGGACGGCTGTGTGGTCGGACAACTATAGGAGAAACACGCACCGGGGGTGGTGGGGGCTTGATGGAAGGCGCCTGTGTACGTTTAGGTGAAGATTTAATAGCCCTCTTACGATCTTGGAGCGGCCTGTTAAAAGGCACCTTTGTCTGCATTATATCTATTAAAGAGAATACGATAAACTTGTTATTAAAAAAGAATGTTTACAATGCATTTGCTTTTTCCTACAAGGTCGTCACTATGTCTTAAAAACAAGAAACTATGATAGAAGTAAAATGATATTCAGTAGCTAATATCAAACAGACGGCAATAAAAAGGAACATTTTGACGTAGAGTATTCTTGCATAGCAGACTGGCGTTTCCGTGAGTTTTACCCATGCCGGAAATTTCATCTGGCATGGGGGGTGCCAGATGAGTCGCGTGCCAAACAAAAACGTCATTTTAGCGCATTTTACGAATGAACCGCGTTAAAATGACGTCGTTTTAGAAGAGAAAGATGTGCTTAGGATGACGTCAATTCGCCGTTGTTATTTAAGTTGTAAGTTCATACGCTATTGTAAGAAAATAGTTATGGATGAAATGACTTTAATTTCCATGAACATATATCATATTGAGGTAAACCATTTTAAATATGAAATAATATGGCAGAATATGCAAGAAAAAATATCTTTCATATGTTTGCGGTTCGGATCGGAATATCCGTCCCTCGGGAACCCGCCCATGGGCGGTAACTCGGCAAGCCTCGTTACCACCCAATGGGCGGGTCCCCTCGGGACAGATATTCCGGTCCGAACCGCAACATATGACAGATATTATTATTCTTGCATAGCAGACTGGCGTTTCCGTGAGTTTTACCCATGCCGGAAATTTCATCTGGCATGGGGGGTGCCAGATGAGTCGCGTGCCAAACAACAACGTCATTTTAGCGCACTTTATGAATGAACCGCGGTAAAATGACGTGGTTTTAGAAGGGAAATATGTGCTTAGGATGACGTCATTTCGCCGTTGTTATTTAAGTTGTAAGTTCATACGCTATTGTAAGAAAATAGTTATGAATGAAATTACTTTAATTTCCATGAACGTATATCATATTGAGGTAAACCATTTTAAATATGAAATAATATGGCAGAATATGCAAGAAAAAATATCTGACATATGTTTGCGGTTCGGATCGGAATATCCGTCCCTCGGGAACCCGCCCATGGGCGGGTCCCCTCGGGACGGATATTCCGGTCCGAACCGCAACATATGACAGATATTATTATTCTTGCATAGCAGACTGGCGTTTCCGTGAGTTTTACCCATGCCGGAAATTTCATCTGGCATGGGGGGTGCCAGATGAGTCGCGTGCCAAACAACAACGTCATTTTAGCGCCATTTATGAATGAACCGCGTTAAAATGACGTCGTTTTAGAAGGGAAATATGTCTTAGGATGACGTCATTTCGCCGTTGTAAGTTCATACGCTAATGTAAGAAAATAGTTATGGATGAAATGACTTTAATTTCCATGAACATATATCATATTGAGGTAAACCATTTTAAATATGAAATAATATGGCAGAATATGCAAGAAAAAATATCTTTCATATGTCTGCGGTTCGGATCGGAATATCCGTCCCTCGGGAACCCGCCCATGGGCGGTAACTCGGCAAGCCTCGTTACCGCCCAATGGGCGGGTCCCCTCGGGACGGATATTCCGGTCCGAACCGCAACATATGACAGATATTATTAAGAAAGATCTTTGATCATATAATAATATAATCTAATTTTCTAATTTGAGAAGGTAATAATAGGCATGAAAAAGTTCAGAGGAAAAGCTTAGATACATCACTTTTTGAAGTAACCATCACAATAGTATAAGTTTGTAGTCACGAATGACTGAAATAATGCTTTCATTTCATTAGCAGAGATTTTTTTGAAAGGCAATATGTTGTTAGTACATTGCAAATTCAGAAATATGTAGCTTACCTTCATCATAATTATCATTTGTTGGTGTGATATAATACTTGTTTTCATCAAGTAGTTCATTTTCCTGATCTAAATCCATTGTAGCGACAGAAATCTCGGGTATATTGAATTGTGGGATCAAGTCTTCCATTCCGCAATTTTCGAGGACGTTAAGAAACACCGCAAACCAGTTAGTCACACGTCTTGGTACTTTATGTAACAACATAAACGATGCTGCTATCGCTCCTCTTCTGTCCTTTTCACATCTGACCTCTTCTTTGTCGCGTTCATTTATCACACCCTTCTCGAAAAGATGGTCAATAAACTCCTCTGGATCTATTCTGTTCATGATCTGTGGAGTAAATAACTTTAAAAGATGCCTGTTAACAGAATGGTCGTCTTCTGTCTCCCCTCGAAGTAAACTAACTATATATTCGTACTCTGGAAAATAATATAAGATATTACATTGTAGAATAGGCCATTTCACATTAAAATATTTATTACAGAATTTCCGTGAACGCAACATCTACAATGACAGGAGGCACAATTCAAACCAAGTTACATACATATCCCTGGTTAATGGTAAGTTTTTTTATCCGATTACATTCATAATCGATACATATGTGAACAGAAAATACAATGTGAACGGAACATGAGGGTAGGTGACTAAATTTTTGAAACTAGAAAAAAGCAACATTACCTGCTTGATTTAGTGCATGAAGAAACGCTTGCCATTTACCAGGTTCATCACAAGATTTAATCCTTTTTATCAATAAATTCACTTTTGTTGCTGCGTCATCGCCACCTAAAAACTCATGTGCATCTGCAAAAAAAAGAGTAAAGAGCTAAAACAAATCTGTATTAAATCATCGAATGCATGTTCTAATGTTATGACAATAACATGTCGAAAATAACAGTCTTTTTTTTACAAAAAAAGTATATTCAAGAGGTGATTTTCTTGTCCTAAAATAAATGAAACAAAGTAATAGGGATTGTCTTCCTAAATAAAATAGATATGTATTGATAAATATCATCAGAGATCAGGAACGCTCTAATAATATAAATGTATATATTACTCCTTTTTTATCAGATCAACTTGCAGACGATAGTTTTTAGTTTTCCCGCATAACGTTTCAGTTTTCCAGAAAATCGACCTTCCTCAACAAACAAATTGGGCAAAGGCATGCCGTTTTTAATGTATATAGCAATTTTAAAGTCAAAACAATATAGTGGTCGGTCTCAACTTCAAGAAATAGAGACCCTCCATGTATGTGATAACTTGTGCTGAGAAAAGCTTGATTTTACCTATAAATGGAATGTGAGGAACAACTTCCGTCACATCAATGGTGTGCTCCAGCAATGGTTGAAAAGCCTCAACCATATAGGGTACATCGTCAAGAGGGACAGACGATGTGTATGGTCTGCCAAGACCGTTTCTTGTTTTAGTTGGAACATATTTCTTTAACGAGGTACTGTCGCTGTCTGTGTCCCTTAGCGACATATCTGACACGTAAGTATGGGCATCATCATCGTCGTGGTCGTCGTCGTCATCATCACCACCTCTTTTGACAGTCCCTAAAGAGGGGTAACCATCGAATAACCTTTTGATAGTCCCTAAAGAGGGGTAACCATCGTATAACCTTGCCGAGCGACTGCTCACAGACACTTCCGGTTCATCGTAAAGTAAAGAAGAAAGAGAGCTGTTGCTTCTTAGAGTTGTGTTCGGACTTCTTTCATAGAACGCAGAATCTAAAGATGGTACCGAAATATAGCTTCCATCTGATGCATTTCTAGCCTGTATAACAATGCAAAATGACGTATATTTTAACGTGAAGTTAAAGACACTGTGGTTTTTGTAATGTTATCGGCGTCTATGTGTTTCCTTGAAATACTGCTGTTAAAACTTTATACTATATATATAAATAATGTTTAGATACTATCGCACTGAAAAACATTTTACACTTGAAGGAAGGTTTTAAACGACTACAAGAAACAACACAACACAAACCTCAAACCGTGTAGTCTTTTTTTTCTTTGGACCTTAGACCTTCTGAATGTGTTTAATGTATTTGACCTGCTATAAATTTGAAACAGCCAGTCCAAGGCGATATAAAACTTGAGTTACCAACAGTATATAGCTTTTATAGATTGCGTGGATGTGCAAACCACCCAGGCTCGGTACTGGTGGCAAAGGGTTATCACTTTCGATCCTAACAAATTAATGGTTACGAAGCATCATACAATTTTAAAATGTAACAACATAAATATAACAAAAAAACGATAAATTTTGTGTCATATACCGTGGTCAGGTGATAAAGCGTAATATATATATCGCTTCAGTAACTATAGAATAAACATGGGGAAATCATTTTCTTGTTTACAACGAAACAAGTGAAATGTGATTGGTCGATGAAATATCGAGTTAAAAATAAATTAAGATAACTAAAATTGATATTTTTACAAACCAATCGCATTTCAGATTAACTTAGTTAGTGGGAAAAACGTTTTCCGATGAGTAATCTTAAACGTTTGTATAGATGTTTATTTAGATGAAGATTAACATATGATAGATATAGTAAATACACTTATCATAAAAGTTGTTTTGTTGATGACCATCGTAAGGATTAGGGTTGTTTCTATATATTGCAAAATGTTGATAAAACACAGGAAGTGGGTATGCTTCTAATTATATAGGTGGGATATGCCAATTGAGGGCTGTTAATTAATACTGACTGTAAATACAAGGTTAATAAGGCAAAGCAGACCAGTGCCACCTTATGCGCTTTTGTTTGTAAATAATGTTCAAACTTCAAACGTAATATCTTGCACTGGCTATTTAATGAATGAAATTATCAAATAATGTAATTAAATTACCAATACAAATACACTGTACTCCTCTTTGCTCGACCGAAAATAACCAAGTGCTATATAACAAAACTTTTCGCCCCTTTATTACTTTTGTAATGTATTATTGGCAGGTAGGCTCGGTTTGCGTTATCCGACCTATGGCATGCGTTTTTGTGTGTTTTTGTGCGTCATCCCTCGAAAGGGATATTACCCACGGACTGTACTCGCTAATTAACAAAGTCAGTTATAAGTATCTTGTGATAGGAAAAATTATACTCACGTCATTTTCACGTTCGAGACCTATCTCTTCGTAAACTGGTTCATCTAGTGTGTCGGTCGTCTGCTCTTTACGCGCCTTTTTCTAGAAATGAATTTGGCAATATTTTACTGAGAAAATACTAGTAACAGAACACTCACGGCAACTGTATAAACAAAACATGAAAAAAGATTAAATTTTATATTATCTTAAAATGGGTTGTTCCTGCTTTGATTTGTGAAATTAAGAGATTTTACAATCGGTACATCTCGGCTATTATAATTAATAACTTCTCAAAAGACTACGAAGATTTTAATGTCAAAATGATTAATTTCAGCAACCAAAGTATAGACTCTGACTCTGCATTGCTTGATTCCATTACATTACAGTCTACGTTTAGTTGAATATCGCTAAAAACGGTGCGGGGGTGGTGGGTAGCGTGATGTTATGAACTTTTTAACAGCTTCAATCAAACTGCGATTTACACATTTTCACAACTGTTTTCATATTTTTCATATTTATTAATGTACATATAGTATTTATTTTAGTAGTGATGCCATCGGACTTTGGACATTTGGACTTTACCGCCGCTTACACTAAGATTATATGGAAAACAACAGATATTTTTACACGAGAATACAATTTAGAAGTCAATAAGGAACATAAGTAATTCAGAATAAATAAGGGAGATTTCATCATGTATTAAGTCGCCGTATTGTACATTACCTAAAAAAGTAAACAACATTGTAGTCGCTGGATATCATTTCAATATTTTAGTTATTTAAATAGTTGATTATGCGTATAGTCAGGCAAGAAAAACGTCATGCATTTTTGTATTTGGATGTAGTTATAGAAATAACCAGACAGAGTAACAGACTTTTGTGTTTGGCCCGAGGGTGCGAATAATTTCAGCAGGGAATTCATGTGACGGTTGCCCCATGGTCCGGGTCCCTTCTAAAGGACCGGAAGGACGCGAGACATATTTGGTCGTTGTTTCTTCTAAATATTTTTGTTTTTTTGGACCAATATCACGCCTCTAGAAGCGAGATTCTGACCCAGAATCTAACTTTGGCATGTCAATATATTTTGACTATCTCGCAAAAGCCTACACCTATCTTCAGATAAATCTGTTGTGTTTTTTTTTGTTTATTTCATATTTTTTGTTCATTTAATTATTCTTATCATTATTTTTCATTAGGTTAAATTTTTATCACATCCACAATCTATATCCTGCAAATCGATATTGCAATTTAAAGGAGACATTGGAAAGTAAGAAACACGATGGTAAACTTTCACATTAAAGAATTTAACATCCCTCGCCCCTCACGGGAATGGAGATTTATCTAAATATAATCGGACTGCAAATACTACTTTTTAACAGATATATATCAACTTTAAAAATAAACTTTCTCCACATTAATTTTAAATAAATTAATAAATAAATTAATTCAATATATAAATACCTTCTTAATTCTCTTTATTGAGAACTTTCTCTTCGAGTTTATTACTCCCATTTTTCTTTAACTCACTATTTTGTTATGATGTACTGCAAGATAGATGTTTACATTGGAGAATAGCGGGTATTCCCCTAGGATTTAACAAAATTATGTAACGCTTCAGTTCATTTACATGTACATTTTGAGTACGTTAACATTCATATTGTTTGGCAATATTGACCTGAGACGCATCAATTTTCGGAAGCCTTTTCGTTAGTTTCCGTAATTTATTACGATGTACTAAGACAGGGAAAGTTCTCGATACTTAATTTTTAATTTCTTAAATCATATTTTTTTATGTTTGCATAAAAATAGTTCATTAAGATTGAACCTAAACATTCAATATGAAACTAAAAGTCTTATAACTGCTTATCTCGGTAATGTTATATCAAACTTTAAAACTTCAGAATCCACAATTACTGACATTTTTCTTATACCTCAGGTCAATATTGCGAAAGGGACTTGACACAATATGGATTTATTTAGCATAAAGATACGTTATACCTTTCTTTAGAGTCGGACTGCTCCGGTTCGGCGTTATAGTGTTGCTATGGTTACTGCTATTTCCGGCTATTGTTGTCTGATTCTATTCAATTTTTAGGAATAGTTCCGTGATATGCTAATCTTAGTATGTGCAAAACATTACGTCTTAGAAACAAAAAATATAGGAGATATGACAAAATTCCCAGAACTTCCCGAACAACCCTCGTATAATAAACAATATAAATCAGTCACAGAAATGCATTTTTATATATAGGGAGATAAGAGACTGATTTAATCTTGAATTACAGGTAATACAAGAGCTGTCGGTAGGACAGCAACGCTCGACTATTCTTAGTGCTTGATAGTAAAAAGGCCTTGAAAATGTAAAATTT
Source organism: Ruditapes philippinarum (assembly GCF_026571515.1). NCBI lineage: Eukaryota > Metazoa > Mollusca > Bivalvia > Venerida > Veneridae > Ruditapes > Ruditapes philippinarum. The sequence continues at coordinate 207,332 of NW_026866903.1, read as the reverse complement.
TCTAAGTTAACAAAACGGCAAAATGTGTCTTTAAATCCATGTTACAGTTATAGGTCTTAAAGAGAGTCCTATTATGCTCTCAAAGAGAAGTATAAAATTTCAACTTGTTTCAAAGCCAGATGTCAATAGAATATGAAAATATCTGAGGTGGTATGCAAACTTAAATGTAAATTCTAATGCTTCATAGAGTTACCTGCTCCTGTCTGCAGGTTGGGGTCATGATGGTGAACAAATGTGCAAAGTTTCAAAGCCATATGTCAATGGACTTTGAAAATATTTGAGGTATTACAAAAACTTTAACGAAAATTCTATGTCGAAAAGGGGGCATAATTCTGTAAAAATGCGTGATACAGTTACCTCCTCCTGTTTACAGGTTGGGTAAGTGTGCTAAGTTTCAAAGCCATGTCAATGGACTTTAAAAATATTTGCGGTATTACAAAAACTTTAACGTAAGTGGTTACGCCGACGTACGGGTGACTACAATAGCTCTACTTATTCTTATCGAATAGTCATGAAATATTTTCGTTTCACAGACATTAGGCTATAATCATAAAATCATCATTAAATAATCTCCAGTTAATCATCGAGAACAAAACAACTATCAATTATTAAGGAAGACAATGCAAGGTCTACAATTATGGCTTCAAAGACATTTAAGATGTTGTATAGCTTCTTTACCTTCAGTAGAGACGGAACTTGGGTCAGGAAAAGGGATAATCTGTAAGTCATATTGCGACCTATCTTTACTGGTGGAGGAATACCTCGAGTACCCTTCCGTGCATTAATTTAGCGGACAATAGAGTACAACAACCGACCATACGTAACTTACTTGGGTCAATCTACAGTGATGGATTGTTCACTGACCATGAAGATTTGTGAAATTTCAAATGAAAATCTTCACCGATGCAAAGTTGACTAAGTCATACCCACTTAAATGATGCTTCTGTTGTTCACATGTTTCGTTGTTACTTTCTCTAAATACATGGAAGTACATTGTAATGTAAATATTTCAATAATTATGTTTAAATATGTCTGATGAAACTTTAGAATAATAGTCCTTTAAATTGTCAAAGGCTTGAAGCACAGCTCTGTATATCTTAAGTCTTACCCAACAACTATCTTCAAAGAAGAAAGAGTAAAACATTCAGGGGAAATTTGACAGGCTCTGTTGCATTATAATACTGCATGTTAGTAATGTCACTTTCCATTGGATAATCGTTACACGGCTGCTGTCAATTTATGAAGAAATCTCACTTTTTTGCTTAAAAACATGCTAGCTGTATTATAAATTCGTTATAAATATTTCTGACAGGTTATATGGTCATATATAAACAGTTGTTTGCAATATAACCGTTTATGTAGGGCCATATAACCTGTCATATATCTTTATAACTAATAATATACATACTATTATATCCAAGTATAATATCTTTAAATTCAAACTGCTTTCAATTCCTGTGTAACATTTATATATGCGAGAAGCAATATTGTACCTAACTTGAACCATCAAATAAACGTACATTAATTTATTCCTGATTCTACGCTGCGTAATGACAACAAACACGTGACATATGCTGTAGAATTTATAATGAGTTAGTTAGTTTTCCTTTATTTACAACACTACAGTAAAATTTGTGATCCCCCTAATGTAAAGGGTGTCACAAAAATAAAATATACTGTTAGCTTATGAAACTGTGACACAAACATATACACAGTGTCACAAAAAAGTAAAACATACACTTAGCTCAATAGAATGTGACACACAATATTGTGTGTCCCACAAGTACATATTTTTTTCATACTTGAAAGCATTTTGTGACCATAAGGCCACTGAAAACAGAATATATAATGCAATGGCTTTAATTGTTTTAAAATAAAATGAATCAAGAGAGATGCACTTTAATTTCATAAAGACATCTTCAATGACAATCAAATCAATCACAGAGCAGCTGAAGAAAACATATTTGTTTAAAGCTCGGAAAATTGAATAGCAACACAGAGATTAATTATTAAATGGTTTAAAATATCAAGTACATTCCTTTAAAAGTGAACAAAAAAAATCTACGACAAAGTTCTACTCTTAATATACATCTAATTGTTATATGAAAAAAAGAAGAAAGAGTTTAAAAACCAATAGCACTTTGATTCAAAATACTCTTCATACACGAAGATACAAATAGTGGTTACCTTAACCAGATCTAAAAATAGCAACGCAAAACAACTCTTCATTATGAAGGTAAACTCAAACCTAGGGGAGATAACAAAATACACACACAAAAATCACAATTAATTTATAAGTGATAAAAACTAAGGAAAGATTTTTTTAAAAATGAAAAGAAATATTGCAGCAGATAACGCATCTTCCCAGGTCAAACTGTGATATCATATGTTATGAAATGTTAAAAAATAACACAGTTCACTAATCTTCACTCAAAAGCCTGTAAAACATCCTTATGTTTAGGTAATGTGACAGAATTGAATATGCAATGTTATCCTGTATTTGCAATGTACACTTACCCTTAAGTATGTGCCCTTGAAGATTTCACAAATTGTTTACATTTGTTCTAAATATAGAAGCAGATGAATGACAAGCAGAAAATGGATCTGTAATTAAAAACAATGGCAACATTTACATTCATATAGTGAGATCAGTGGCACCCAGTCTAACCTCTGTATAGAAACCACCCTGTCAGTAACATTCAGAGGTAAACAGTTTACTTACCACAAAATGTCATTAAAAAAAAACCTCTTATCTATTGAAACCAATCTTGTGAAAAAGCATAGTGGTATTTGTTTACAAGTGGTCTTTACAAAGAAAGAATTTGCACTAAGATTATCCATTGAAAGTCATATTGCGATAGACAGCTGGTCCCTATACAGAGGTAAAAATGCAAATCCTGCTGAAATTGGACATAAAAGCATGGTCTTTGAAGACAGGCAGTTTTTGTTCACAGTTGGTCTTATCTAAAAGGTTTCACTAAAATTAAGACACACAATGTGATATCTGTTTGACAAAACCAAAAAGACCAATGAAATGCTTAAGTCTTTCACCAAATTGGTTAAAATCCCTGTAATAGTAGGTTTATTCTCTATTTGAAAATGTTTTACTCCATTTATAGATGTTATTTATGTACACTTAAATATGAGGATAAAAAACAGCCACATTACAACATGTTCAAAGGAAAAAAAACCTCATCATATTCAACATCCCAAAATGACTTGAAATATTTTGGTATTTTCTAAAGAAAAAAAGCCGAAATGACCCCCCCCCCCCCCCCCATTTTGTTTTCTGTTTAGAAACAGGGAATTCTTTCCAAATTAAATGACTATTTAATCATTAATTGAAAGACCTAATATTTCTGAACAAAACTTATAAAAGATGACTTGCATTTTACATCCAATTTCATTCCAAGGTATGAGGTCCTCTTCAAAATCCTTAGAAAAATAGCACAAATATTATGACTGAAGTACAAAATTAAAATAACACCCCCCAGCCAATTCTTGATGATACTTTTTTCCATATTCCAATTTTACAAACTTTTACAACTGTATTTCCTTATAACATTCTGTGTATCCAACTAAAAGAAGAAAAAAACTACAAATCTACAAACTATCTAAACTCATGTCAACTTCTTTGGTATGATTCATTTCAAATATATAGACATGTATCCGAAAAACTATGTTTCTTAAAATATTATCTTTAAATGATTTTTGCATTTCATGTAGTGAATATAAAAAAAACCTCCAACAAATCTTAAAAGAATTAAATGAATTTGAATTTTTCTGAATTCTACATCAACTTCAAAATAGTGTCTCCGTCTTTTATGTCAACAATATTTCAATGCACACTTTCTTCATCAAAAATTCTTTAAAAAATTTAAAATATTTAGTGATCTACTACCTTTAACATTCTAAAAACAAGAAAAAATTTATTTCAAACATAATTATGCTCCTTAACAGAAACAATTTTCTAGAATGATTGAAACTGTTAAGCTATCTAATAATTTATAATTTCTAAAATCATGAAGAAAAATATTTCAAAGCACATTTTTTTTCCAGCCAAATCTTCATGAACTACTTAAATTGCTAAGCAATCTAAAAACATTTAATACTGTACTTCAGTCAGTTAAAAACACAAATAGACAAAATCATTTCTGTTGAAACATCATCAAGGCCTAATAATAGTATCTAGATAAAAATATTGTTGTTTAAAAAGATACAAACAGACAATTTATTCTATTTTTCATTTCATTTTTTTATAGGTAAAATAAAAATTATTGCACTTTTTAATGATGGCATATATTAAACCTGTTTCATATCATCTTAACCCATAACCTTCTGAATTTGTATAATGGATTTGCCCTGCTTTGAATTTGGAACAGTCCATTCAATATTTAAGGGATTTCAATATCAAAATACACAAAATGAGTTATCTGGTAAGACTGCACGGAAGTGCAGGCTGGCCCGGTTCTATACTGGCGACAAAGGCTTCTCATTTTTGTTTCCAGCAAAATTAAGGCCATAAACACAAAATTGAAGGCCAGTATGTGTAATTATCTCAGCAGCCTGAACTCATTTCTCAATTCTAGCATTTTTATATCGAAACCTCTAATCAAAAGCAATGGGAAGTTCAAGCCTGAAGGCAGGGCGGTTCATTATTGATATTAAGGGTAATTAAGACACAATTATTAACCATAAAACTGCTACAATAAATAACCCCTCCATAACCAGGTACCATAATCTCTTGATGGTCACCGTTAGCATAAATACTAAGGGGTTCAACTCATATACCCACGAGGAGAAGCCTTCCTTATTAATAAACAGGTTACGGTCAACAGGTTTTAAAAACTAAACCATCCAAAAAGAATATTACCTTTTCAATAATTCAATTTTAATATATCACAGTTAAACACATGTCAATCTTTACCATCTGCATATAGGCAGACGGTTATTTCTTTTTGATAAAATCAAAATCTTACACAAGATATTTTGGCAGCAAACAATTTTTAAAATCATAAAAAACTAAGGTATACATTTAGCAAAGTGATTAAAAAAAAGACAATGTATAAGTATAAACACATCAACAGAAATAATATGAATTTAGGCAAATGTGTCTTTGAAATTATTCATTCAACAATTGTAATGTTTTACATAACTGAATGGTTCATTCAAACTTCTTCACAGTTAAAAAATATAAAGACAAATAAATACATACAGAATTACTTTAAAAAATAATCTTATAATAAGAATCAGTAGGACAGCACAAATGATGGGACATTGCGTCACAAAACCAGATTTTCTGCAAATATAACATATCAAAATGAAATCAAAGGGCCATAATTCTCAAATAAAAAAAATTCCAACAATGTGCATTAGACAACTTGATGATAACAATGCTGTTAAAGTTTGATTGAAATCCTACATTGATGAAACAGGTAACAACCCAGACATGACCAATCTGAAAACCTGATTAAAAAAATTAAACGATCATGGTTATTAAATTTCAAAGACACATTTGCTGGTTTGAAATTGATGAAGTGGTAATTAAAATGAACAGAGTCCATACCTGACAAATCTTGATAAAAGAAACAAGTGTACACATAGAAATCTAAAACAGTATAAAAGCTTTCAGATTATTCTCACAGCATGTTAAGACCATTCACATGCATTATTACAACAAATGAATCTTTTCCAATTAAAATTAACTCTTATATTCTTCTATTAGCCCATCTCCACTTGATTCTTTCAATCTGACATAAAAGCCTATTCCAATAGCTTTGCCCATCCCTAAATCCTGAACAGACACAAAAGTCCAACCCACCTTATCCCCACCCACATCTGACATAAAAGAAAGCCCATCCCTTGCTCACCCCCTTTTTTCTACCTTCTTTATTGATCCCCCTTTTCATCCCCATCTACTAATCAGACAAACACCCTACCCCGCCTCAACCTTCTACATGTAATCTAAAATAAGCACAGTCCACTAAGTTTTTCTACCACTAGATTTCTATATGTCCACCTGCCTATCACAAACATGCATATCACAATGTCTTCAAATAGCTGAAACTTCTTCATTTTACAAACATATATTGCTTAATTAAAATCAAACACAAAACTGCAAAGGTAATTCTTCAACAAGGTGACCAACTGTACTTATCATGAAAAATAAATTTCTTAAAAAGATGTTACAATATTTTGAGTAGAACACAATTGTTAATTTTTAGGCATCCTCAAAACTTAATATTGTTAAAGGTAATTCAACCAGAGTTAACAAAAGCAATTAAAAACTAAGATTATCCGAAAAAATGGTATTTAATGATACATCTAAATGATACCTGAGCTTTTTCAAATAAACCTGATGTTTACAAAGCACATTACATCACACATTTGTAATTAACATCCTCAACACAAGTTATCATTCATGATTCTACTAAACTCAACCAAGGGAGTTAACTCTCCTTACAGTACAAGCTCTCCAAACAGGGGAGATCAATCAAGTCAGCTGCTCTGCATTGTTCATTAATAAAAGACAACTTCAACAATTACAAAATACAGTTAAATATCACAGTCTAATCTGTTGAAGGTACAAACTTATGATTCATTACAAAGAGAAGTTAAAAAAAATCTAGAAAATTTTCCCAATCTGAGAAACTTGGTCCGAATTAAGAATATCCATGGCCGATACCACGTGTAGATAAAATCGTCTCTTTGTATCCTCTAAAACACAATATATATCCATTCCTTCACACATTCCTCGCTCGAATCATCTCTGAGATCTTTAAAATAAAGGCGGCAACATTCCATTACCACTGTTTAAGGACTCCTTGATGACGCTTCAACATTGATGAAAATTTACAACGATGACAAAACTAAATGTTAAAACTCTATATCTACGTTTTCATGACGACGTAACTTGCACTGACGATGACGTGTCATTCGTGGAGTTAGCTACATTTGAAATGTTTCCCGTTGGTTGAGCTGGTGGAGTGGATGAATGTGAATTTGGCATAAAATGGTTTACGGATTCAAATCCGCCACCGTTTTGTACGTATGACGTTCCAAGTCCATATAAATGTCCACTATATTTGTTGTCATCAATATTATCCTCAAAAAACATCTGCAAAATAAGACAAAAACCAAAATTCATTACTGAAAATGTCAAAACAAGAGACATCTCTTAAGGTGATGTATGCACCCTAAAACTGCCTGTTTGCTAAAGTATAAAGGGAGAAGTATAATAATCTATTTTTAGCACAAGTGACCTATACCCAAGTTACTCCTTACTCCGTGAAAGGTAAGAGAATACTGAAAATGAAAACAATGATCAAATTGAATGAAGTGGCTAGGAAAAAAATGTAGGAAAGCATACAAAGTGGCAACTATATGCTTCCTGAATAAATAAACATATTTTTTTATTGAGATCACACTCTCACTTAACAAAAGCAACTCATAAATCCCTGTATTGATCTAAAGGTTTCAATTACACTTAAAAGTGCAACCCTTTCCCACTGAATATCTCATCCATTGTAAGGCCCCTATTTTATTTACAGAATGAGTTTCACATACTTCTTGTACGCCATGCCTGGCATTTTCCATATCATACATTACATTATGTGACAAAATTTCTAGGGCTGTAACAATAATCACAATACAGACTTAGACAATAAGGTTCTGACATATAGCCCCAAGATGGCTTGATCACAATTCACATCATTTTATACAAAATTCTAATATCTCTTCAATACACATATACAACCTTTAAAACTTTCACATGCATTCACTTTGTTCTCAATCACTTCTTTTTCATCTTAAATGAAACTTACATATCTGTTGTTAAAGGAATTCTGTCAGTCTTTCTTTACATACATTTTCATTTATAATTATAATACCTTTTAAACAACATAGTAATTTCTTTAAATGTCATATTTAAATAATTAGATAATGTAGGTTTGATTCATAAATCGTCAGGTCTGAATCAATGATAAGATTGAATCCCTCCAAGCTGGCAATACACAGCCTTAATATTTGTTGATAAAGATAAGTAGAGTGTCTTCAAAGTATCTCATGTATTGAAAAATAAAAGTACCAGTAAAACAAATATTGAAAAGAGAATGTTTCAGCATTCATTTATCTACCATTTAAATCTGTAAAATGTGTAAACTGTTTGGCAAATAACTTGTAATTAAATGGTTTCACATTGTATTTGCTTCATATGGTACATATCCTGACCAACCCTGTACCATTTGAAAAATTGTATCATGTAGTTGGCTGATCTTCATGTATCTACATTGTTGTAATGTTAAAATCGTACAGTAATTCCAGGTTGCAAAAAGATGCAAGTTTCATGCTCAGAGATCTATTTCAAGTACAAGTTTTGTTGTTGTTTTTTATTAGATTTTATGTCGCAACAACACAGTATAGGTCATATGTCTTTCCAGCTTTTACTGGTGGAGGAAGATCAAGATCATAAGTGCCCCTCTATAAATTATTTCAGGCACAGCCCTAGTAGAACCACCAACTATACAAAACAAGGATTATTACTGTTATGGGCAAATGCTTTATTTTGTTAACTTTAACTCAAATTATATTTCACATTGATACCTCAACTCAATGCAATCAATAGAACTAGGAAAAACAGTGGTGTTTAAATGAACAAGAGGGCCATGATGGCCCTGAAGTCGCTCACCTGTATATAGGCCCCCGGAGCGGGGCCAGTTTAAACCTCAGGGCTTTTATTTGAACAAACTTGGTAGACACCCATTAGAAGATATTTTATGCTTAACATCTAAGGTCTAGCTGGTCAAGTTTTTTCTTCACACATATAGTAAAAAACAATGACACACCTGGGGCAGGGCCAGTTTTGACCCCAGGGCTTTTACTTGAACAATCTTTGTAGACACTTACTAGAAAATGTTTCAGGCTTAATATCTAAACTCTAGCTATTCGGGTTTTTTCAAAGAATATTTTTAAGTTTTTGCTATACACATATAAGGAAAATCAATGTCCCCCGGGGCGGGGCCAATTTTGACCCCAGGGCTTTTATTTGAACAAACTTTGTAGACAATCACTAGAAGATGCTTCGTGCTTAATATCTAAACTCTAGCTATTTGAGTTTTTTCAAAAAAGATTTTTTAAGTTTTTGTTATACACATATCATGAAAATGAATGACCCCCCGGGGCAGGGCCAATTTTGACCCCATGGCTTTTATTTGAACAAACTTGGTAGACACTCACTAGAAGATGTTTCATGCTTAGTATCTAAACTTTAGCTATTTGGTTTTTTTCAAAAATTTTTTTTAAGTTTTTGCTATACACATATAAGGAAAATCAATGACCCCCGGGGGGGCCAATTTTGACCCAAGGCTCTTATTTGAACAAACTTGGTAGACATCCATTACAATATGTTTCATGCTAAATATCTTAGCTCTAGCTCTTTGAGTTCTTTAAAAGAAGATTTTTTAAGTTTTTACTATATGCATATAGGGAAAATCAATGACCCCCTGGGGCTGGGCCAATTTTGACCCCAGGGCTTTTATTTGAACAAACTTGGTAGACACCCATTAGAAGATGTTTCATGCTAAATATCTTAGCTCTAGCTCTTTGGGTTCTTTAAAAGAAGATTTTTTAAGTTTTTACTATATGCATATAGGGAAAATCAATGACCCCCTGGGGCGGGGCCAATTTTGACCCCAAGGCTTTTATTTGAACAAACTTGGTAGACACTCACTAGAAGATTTTTCATGCCAAATAGCTAAGCTCTAGCTCTTTGGGTTTTATAGAAGAAGATATTTAAAGTTATTTCTTTTGGTTGCCATGGCAACCAGATGGCAACCAGAGTTCTGCATGGAATTAAATTCTTTAACAATTTTCAAAGGTGACCACCAAAGAAATATTCCTGTGAAGTTTGGATGAAATTGGCTTAGTGGTTTATGAGGAGATGTCATTTAAAGTAAAAGTTTACGGACGACAGACGAAAAGCGATCACAAAAGCTCACCCTGTCACTTTGTGACAGGTGAGCTAAAAATTAATGAACCAAAACAGAATCGGTTCATACTTCTCTCATCTTAAAGAAAGCTGCTCCAGTTAGTAGACTGTCACTTCCAGCTTGATGCTGGGGTCCTATTCTTTCAATCTGAAATCATTATACATTTATATATATATATATATCAAATTTACATACATTAATACATTACTTATATAGTTTGTTTACATAGTTGTTTCATGTGTGTTTCTATCAACAAATTAAATTGTAGACACTTTTGTTCACAATGTATTAATTTCAGTAAGCCCCCCACTCCACCTGCTACCCGCCCCCAAAAAGTGAGAGGTGAAAGGAGCAAGAATTTTAACCTTTCATCTGGCTATACACTGGGTTCTTATAGAACTGATACAAATGGTACAATCCCAAAAAAATCTCTAAATACTACAAGTTGGAAATATTGCCTGCTATTTTGGAAAAAAAACAACATGACCTTCACATTATTTTGGTGGTTTTGCTTTTACAACTCCTGTAAGATCACTAATTTAAGACAACCCCAACATAATCTATAAGATAATTTCTAAAATACCATTAAAATCCCTATAAAATCATAAATATAAAATATTACAAGTGAAGATAATAACTATAGAAACCTACTTCTAGTTGCTCAGCAACTTCCTGGAGACCACCTTTCAAGTTCTTACAGCTCTTCATCAGGTACTTCACATCATAGATATTGTGGAAATATAGTTTTATCATGGCAAAGAACTCTTCCTCTTCCTCAGGTAGTGCACAATCAGTGAGCACCTTTAACAGGTAACCAAAATCATAGCCACTGAAAGAAACAAGTCATTTAATTTACAAATAATCAGCTGAGCATGAACACTTTTCTACTGGCAACATTAAAAGGAAATAACAACTTCATTACAGACTTCCCGAAATACGTCGGTCCGACGGACATGTCCGATAAATTTTGATCAGGTCCGACGATTTTTTATTTCGGATCGGTCCGAATGTCCGGCTTTTATCCAAGCCACATGTATACGAAATGGCGTCGCTAAAGCTGCCAAACCTGGGAAAAACGAAAATCTACGTCAGAGGAGCGCGCAGAACAGCAATAAAAGGATGAAAAGAATAGACCTGAGACAAAATTTAATGAAAAATGGAAGCAGGACCATGAATCGTTGGTGTATAACAGGGAGGAGATGAAAAATTCAAAATGCACTGTACGGTACGGAATGTGCCGATTTTTACGGCGAAAAAATTAAAAACAAAAAGTGTCTTAGAAATACAAACACAAGTTTTTCTTTGATTTTGATCAATTTTATTTGGTCTGACAGATTTCGTTTCGGTCCGACAGGTTTTCATGGTTTGTCAGACCGAATGTCTGACAGTTTTTTTTAACTTTCGGGAAGTCTGTCATTACTATATGCTGCAGACAGGATATATAATAGAGCCAATATTTAACAATGAAATTAAACAAAACACCAGCTGCTGACTTACATCTCTCTAATTATGACCCTAAATAAATACATTTATGAAGGGTTTTTAAGTGGTGCCCTAGAGGTTAATGTGTCTGCCTCTCAACCCAGGGATCATGGGTTTGAGCCCTACTTGGGTCATGAAAATTATTCTTCATACCACATTGGTACAGGTTGGTTTCAAGAAGCGGAAATGAAAGAAATTTATGTAAGTTGCAAGAACTTGTTTTGCCATCGAGCTTAAATGTTTAAAATAAATTACAATATGCAATACCTATGGAATGAGAGCCAAAAGACCTGATCAGACAATACAATCCCCGACGTCATCAAACATTCAGCAAATGTGAATATATCTATGCCTTCATCCTCATGTTTCTTGAATTGTATGCCAGAATTTGTTAGGAGATCTATGGACTCTTGAGCATACATGTCTTCTCTGTAATATAATTCATAATCCAATAATAAAACCGGTTTCATGATAAAACAAGAGCCATGTCAACATGGCCATCCCCTGCCGAATGTGTTTGCTCATTGAAAGAATGTATATGTAGTAGAGCAGAATAATTCCATTTTTAGAGGTCTTTTGGTAATGAAAACTGATGGCTGAAGTGATTACAGATTTGAAACCTATATGAATACTGATGGCTGAAAATAACAAAGGGCAATAACTGAAAAATAAAGCAGGGTACAGTAGGTTTTCATATTCTTGTGTGCTGCACCCCTCCTCAGTAAAATCTATCCACCTATGAAGTTTCAAGTTGTTACCTTAAATACTTTTTGAGAAAAGCTCCGGACAAAATAGTTTGAAAAAGAACAAAGGGCAATAACTCAAAATTTAATAGGGAAGAGTTATCATTCTTGCGCACAGCATTCCTCCTCAATAAGATCTATCCACCTATGACATTTCATGTTGACAACTCAAACACTTTTGAGCTATGCTCCACTCAGGTGAAAAATTAAGTATGAAAAATAACAAAGGGCAATAACTCAAAAATTATGAAAAGTAGAGTTATCATTCTTGTGCACTGCACACCTCCTGAGTGAGATCTATGCACCTATGAAGTTTCATGTTGATATCTCAATGGCTTTTTGAGTTATGCTCTGGAAAAAAATAAGTTTTGAAAAAAAGCATAGGGAAATAACTGAAAAAATATGCAGGATAGAGTAATCACTCTTGTGCACTGCACTCCTCCTCAATGAGATCCATCCACCTATGAAGTTTCAAGTTGATATCTCAAATACTTTTTGAGATATGCTCTGGACAAAAATGTCGGACGGAAGGACGGACGGAGACTATTTCTATATCCCCCGCCGCCTTTTCGGCGGAGGATAATAATTCATAACAACCTTGTTAAACTGACTTGATGCAATGATTAACAGATCTTGTTGGATATAAGTAATGTATTTCATTATCTTATTTACTTAAAACATGATTTTTAAGCCTCACAGAAATTTTCTATTCAACAAGGAGAAATAATTCAACTAAGATTCATGTTAATAGTTTTAGTCAATGAGCTTGTATTTGATCACAGAGCTTGCATGACGTTTAGGTAAATACCTTCAGTGGTGAACTAGATATGAAATTGCATCCACACCATCATTCAAATGTAAAACCAATATAAACACTTTTCTTAGAATAGTCTATCTAAAAATGAAACTCTAATCTCATTCTTAATCAAAGCGAATAGCTAGAAATTTCCTCATTTAGTGAACAACTATTCTTCAAGAAAACAGCATGCATATTTCTGGGGGTGCCAAGTCATAATACATGGGCATGTGAACAACATGAATAACCTTCAACTGAAAATTGTCCACTCAAAGTAAAAACTTTTGAAATAATTAACCGAATTCTGACAAGGTATTCAAGCCATAAATGAAAGATATCGTACCTTATCAAACCTGACAAAAATATTAAACTGTCTTCAATATCAGCCTGAAAATTATTATAAAATGCAAATAAATAAAATGCAACAGAATATGATAATTTAAAAATTCCTTACGTAAGATTAAATTTGAAGTTGAACTGCCAAGTTGATATAGGAGATGGCGTGTTTCCACTCTCATCCATAAATGTGAAGCCAATCTGTATTATTTTTAAAAGGTCAACATTACACCTGAGAAGCTGGTACTGATAATCTGCAGTGCTGCGAAACTCTCCAATAGGTCGTGCAACCACACCTGGGAACTCTGTATCCTGTAAATAATAATATGACTTCAGCATTTTGAAGGACAAGCAGCTGATGATATCATTTTATTTTTTTGTTAATAAATCATTTTTATCAGTAAAATTTTCAGAAACTTTGTTACAGTATATGAATTAATATTAGCTGTCGGTTGAGCCGTCATAGATTCATTGCAAAGCATATTGATGATACATCAATATCAGTCATACACTGATATATTAATATTTACTTCTAATTTCTTGTATATATTTCACTTTATTTCTTGTATATATTTCACTTTCAAACCTGTTAAAATGATTTTAGTAAAATATATGTTCTGTTCATACAAATATGTTGTGTCCTGTTTATAAATGTCCTTTACATGATTTTTTCCTAACCATTTCTTGTCATCACTGGGTGAATTTTCATAATTCATAGACATTAAAATAATTAATCAAAATAATTGATTTTTTTTCAATTGTGTATCGCTTATTGATCAACAGAAAAATATCAATGCTACATCGATGTTGTCTCTATTGATGACAGTTCTAGCTGTTGGTACAGCATAGTGCTTGATAGTAAACGAGAGCATAGATAATGAAGAATTATCTAAGTTAAAAAAGAGACCCATAATTCTGTCAAAGTCTATGTGAGAGTTATGGGCTTTGGATAGCGACTTCCTATCTTCACAAATAACTGTGAGAAGTTTCAATTAATTCATTTCAGTAGTTTGGGAGATACCAATTTGCAAGCAAAATCTTAACCAAAGTGTGACGGCTATGCCAACACCTGGCTAAGTACAATAGCTTTCTCTATTTTTCAAAAAGTCGTGATAAAAAACAGATATAAAAGACAATATTTTGAGAGAAAATTTGTCTGACACGTTTGTTAAAATAAACATTAACTATATCTACCATTGCAACATATTTATATCGTTGAATAATTTGTCTGATTTTCCGGAACTCTTCTTCAAGATTGGTCATCCACACATCCTTAATGCCATACTCTGCCTGTGCTACTGAAGGCATATCTCTAACATGTCCTGTCTACTTCTCGCTGAATAATTTATCTCCACCGTATTTAATGATTCCTAAAAATGATAATAACAGGCATTATAAAAGTTTGGTTGAAATCACCAAAAAAATCGAAAGACCCGTTGAAATCTTGTTGAATATGACAGTTTGTCGACACTATGACTATAAGTAATTTGTAACACTACGGTGATTGAAAATAAATAATAATCCTACAACACTTGAAATTGCCCCCACCACACAAATTCTGAAGCGCGCTTGAAAATTAAAATTACCTATTAAAATCACCCTTATTAATCAAATTTGGGTAAAAAAAAATAATACCATTTGATTAACAAATCAATTTTGAATAAATTCATGTTTTGTTTTTAAATATAACTTCAATGACATTGTGTACTCAACTATTTGTTAGGGAAATATGTAGAGAATCAGAATGTTTACCAATATGGAGTCTGCTTTCAAATGAAATCTCGCAGGACTTCAAGTTTTGGGAATTCTAGCATTAATTTTTAGTAACAGACCATACACTTTTTTTAGTAAGTGTACGACTTTAAATAAAAACTAGAACTATCACTAAATGTGATTAATACCCCCACAAGTCTGCTTCGGAAATGAGGATGTTACTAGTAACAGAATACCTTGTAAAAGAATTGAAACATAGAGTTATGGTTGTGGGCAATTAAAGATAATTGTGGTTCATGTATGTTGCATTTCCTTTCAATGTGGTTGGCCATTGATGAAGTTTAATTGAATTACTCTGTAATAAGTCCAGAAAGACAAAGAAAAAGAACAAAGGGCAATAACTCTATAAATACTTAAGATAGAGTCATAGTTCTTGTGCACTGCACTTCCTCTTATTGTGGCTTGACCATTGTATGAAGTTGTTTTGAATTCCCAACCTGTACGTTTTAAGTTATGCTCCGGACAAGGAAAAGTATCAAAGGGCAGTAACTCTGTATTTTTGTCAAAATGGATTTATGGCTCTTGTGCACTGCACTTCCTTTGAATGTCCTTGACAACTGTATGAAGTTGTACTGAATTCCAAACAGTAGTTTTAAAAAATTATGCTCTGGACAAGGAAAAGTAACAAAGGGCAATAACTCTAAAAACTAGTCAAGAATGGAGTTATGGTTCTTGTGCACTGCACTTCCCTTATTGTGCTTGACCATTGTATGAAGTTGTTTTGAATTCCAACCAGTAGTTTTCCAAGTCATGCTCTGGACAAGGAAAAGTAACAAAGGGCAGTAACTCTGTAATTAGTCAAGATGGAGTTATGGTTCTTATGCACTGCACTTCCTCTCAATGTGCTTGACCATTGTATGAAGTTATAAAATGAATTCCAACAATAAGTCTTCAAGTTATGGTCCAGACAAAAGAAAGCAAAGGAAAAGTAACAAAGGGCAATAACTCTGTACTTAGTCAAGATGGAGTTATGGTTCTTGTGCACCTGCACTTCCCCTTATTGTGCTTGACCATTCTATGAAGTTGTTTTGAATTCCAACCAGTAGTTTTAAAAGTCATGCTCTGGACAAGGAAAAGAACAAAGGGCAGTAACTCTTGTAATAAGTCAAAATGGAGTTATGGTTCTTGTGCACTGCACTTCCTCTCAATATGCTGGACATTGTATGAAGTTATAATGAATTCCAACAATTTGTCTTCAAGTTATGGTCCGGACAAAAGAAAGGCAATGGAAAAGTAATAAAGGGCAATAACTCTGTAATTACTTTAGATAGAGTTAATGGTTCTTATGCACTGCACTTCCTCTCAATGTGCTTAACCATTGTATGTGTTATATTGAATTCCAACCATTAGTCTTTCAAGTTATGCTTCGGACAAAAAAAAGAAGGCATTTGAAAAGCAACAAAGGGCAATAACTCTGTAATTACTTTAGAATAGAGTTATGGTTCTTGTGCCCTGCACTTTCCCTTATTGTGTTTGACAATTGTATGAAGTTGTTTTGAATTCCAAGCAGTAGTTTTCAAGTTATGCCACGGACAAGGAAAAGTAACAAAGGGCAATAACTCTGTAATTAGTCAAGATAGAGTTATGTTTCTTATGCACTGCACTTCCTCTCAATGTGCTTGACCATTGTATGTAGTTATATTGAATTCCAACCATTAGTTTTCAAAGTTATGCTCCGGACAAGGAAAATGCAACAGTCAAAAAAAAAAGCAATGGAAAAGCAACAAAGGGCAATAACTCTGTAATTACTTTAGATAGAGTTATGGTTCTTGTGCACTGCACTTCCCCTTATTGTGTTTGACAATTGTATGAAGTTGTTTTGAATTCCAACCAGTAGTTTTCAAGTTATGCCCCGGACAAGGAAAAGTAACAAAGGGCAATAACTCTGTAATTAGTCAAGATAGAGTTATGATTCTTGTGCACTGCACTTCCTCTCAATGTGCTTGACCATTGTATGTAGTTATATTGAATTCCAACCATTAGTTTTAAAGTTATGCTCCGGACAAGGAAAATGCAACGGACGTCTGGACCGACCGACCGACCGCCCGCCCGACCGACCGACCGCAGGGTGACTCCTATATACCCCCCCAAACTTCGTTTTTGGGGGTATAACAAACAAATAATTCATGAATCATCACTCAAAACAATATAAATCCAACATCTTTTAGGTACAATGTCTGTTATTGAATAAATACACCATCATTTATAATTGCAAAGCCATGTTTTCAATTAAAAATAGCATTTGGGACACGGGTCACCAAATGTCATGCAAAGGTATCCGAACCTAAATTCTCGCTAGTCACGTGATAATTAGGGCAGCAATGGTGGCGAATATGGGATTGGCTTCAGTGAACAGGCCTAGCAGTACTATAAAACCTGTTTGCTGAAGTCTCTTTAGCTAATAACTGTGATGCATGAATTCTTGAACTAATGTGTATTTTATATTTTCTATGCATATTTTGCGCTGCTACGCATCCTATCTGGAACTCTTCCCTGGTTTAATCTGTGTCTTTTTATAAGAACACTCAAGATAATCTAATCAGTTTACCAATCAAGCTAAAAGAACATAGGTCATGTCCCACATACTGTAACTGATTAACCCGTTTTTGGTGGCATATTAAAAGTGGTAGCAGGCTGTGACGTCTAGGGGTGAAACACTGTCACATACTAAGTTTTCTAGGTTGGAGAGCTGGTCAGGCTGAACATTTGAAGTCATTTTGCCAACATTTTTTTCAAGAAGATTTTGCAAAAAGATATCATGCAGGGCTCGACACTAACGATGGTCCGTTAGCCCGAGGCTACCAATTATCCCCAAGGACTACCTGGGTTTCCAAGCTGGGTATCCCGTCGGGCTACTCAAAATTTCAGTGACATGATGTCTCTAAATTCACTAAAAATAATTAATAAAATAATATTTTTAGGCTATGATCCAAAACAAAAGATAAATTCATCTTACTAGTAAATAATTAGCCGTTGGGTCACTAATGATTGTAAACATTAAGCGCACGACGTGCCTTCAGGCACTGAGGTATAATTGCGCCATCCATTAATCTCTCGACATCCCTTAATAAATCAATATCATTATAAAACAAACCAATTTTATCTATCCAAGCATGTCTCAGTATAATTGTCAATCAGTGTCAGTCACAGCAGACGCATAATAGATTCTATTTAATCTCTATAAACTTGCGAAAAGTGAAACCGGAAGTCCAACTTAATTGCCGATTTTTCCAGCCTACTTCAGTAGAATTCTTTGTCTATTAAACATTTCAATGAAAATATTTGCTCATATTGGAACCTATTCAAGGGTTTAAACTTAAAAGAATATGATTTGTTGATTGATGTAAATCACACTGACATTGATAACCAAAATAAACGTTAAATAGATCTGATTTCGGATGTAATTTATTCGGACATGAGATTATTGATTGGGAAAAAATCTCTTTATAAAAAAGAGAAGAAAAATGTTTAAATCTCTTTAAAAAAAGAGAAAAGAGATATTCTAAAGTATTTGTAATTGTCTTTGCCATAACTTCACAATGTTGTAAGCACTTCTTAATCATGTACAAGCAAATGTAAGCAATAATCATAATGCCAATACATGTATATGAAGAAAAAAATTGTTAACAAATACTAATACCCTACGCATAAAAAACTATGGCAATATTTTGTAGTTTGTAGAAGTTTGTAGAATAAATCGATTAGAGTAAAGACAAACATATTTTGTTCTTGTCCATGCTTTTTACTTTTGTTTTGAATTTAAAAACACATCTAAAAGGTCATACATTATCTATACATGAAAGTAGATTTGTAAGCTCTATTGAAATATTTTTTTAATACAAAAGCCAGGTATTACATAAATTTAAAACTGACAGATACTTATTTAGCTCATATTGCCAATATATTCTCCCCTTCCCTATAAGCTGTCAATAATATAAGCTGAGCTGATTGCCTAGCAATTTTATTTGCAACACACCTTAGTAATTCCTGGCTAAAACCCTGTACCTGTAGGTAATGTCTGGCCTTTCAAAACCTAATGACTTTTGTGTGTCACACTGCCATATTTTATAACAAAAATATGTAAAAAAAAATTGTTGATGATGACTTTGAAGAGCTCAGAGGCTAGCCGGAACCTACATCTCATGCAGAATTAAGCTTACAAACTTTTACTAGATCTTATATTATTTATCTATTGGTGATTTTTTCCAATAAATTTGGAGAGATCTCATGCTATTGTTTTCTTATCTTCAGATACATACACTCAAAATGCATTTAAATAGAATAAAAAACATTTTTTTTATGTCTTACAATGAGGACTACCTAGATTTGCCAAGGACTACCTGATCCTCAAAGTAGGTAGTCCTTCTGACTACCCCTAAAAAAAGTTAGTGTCAAGCCCTGTCATGTAAAAATTTCAAAATGAAAGATTAATACCATTTGAAAAATCGAATTGAACAGAAAAAAACTGTATTATTTAAATATCAGCCCATTTCATTGAATATGACTGAAAACTAACATATTTTATTATTCCCAATATAGACGCGAAAATATGTGACAAGGAAATTAGGTCAATGACTTTTTGCGCCTCTAATCAGTAACTAAGCACTTCAATAATCATAAACGAAACCGTGAACAAAATATGATAAAATAAAACTGTATACTTTGAAAATGTTGATGAATTATGACTGGTCAGTGCCAAAATTACTCGTTAACTACATTTCTTTGTATGCACCTGCTGCAAAATTTCGGGAAGTTGCGTACATCACCGGAAATTAAAGATGTGCACATCTTTTGATGACGTTTTGAGGTTTCCGGTCAAAAAACCAGGAAGTGAAATTACTCACCAACTTACCTTTTAGTAATTTTACTTCAAAACAAAGTAAAGAAGATGCCTTGGTTTGGCCAAGGAGCGAAGAAAAGCAAATTGCCTGGCTCAACAGAGCTTCAAATGCAACGGACTAAGCAAATTGAGTCTTTGAGAAGAGGAAACTTGAAGTATAACTAAAGAATCTTTATTATTCATTCATTTTAAAGACTTTTTAGGGTAGCTTATTTGTATTGTCACACTAAAGAAATCTTCTACTAACAAGGGTAGACAATATGTTAGGGATAGGAGAGCTCATAGCCACATTATGGTATTCTGATGGTCATCTAACCAGGGAGCAAGTTAGCCCTATTGGCCTATAAATTTGTTGCCACTTTGAGATATTTTTGCTTCAGGCTTGAAAGACATGAACTATAACAAGCCTGTAATGTCTGATATATTGGATTAGGAGTGAGTCCCTGTCAGACTGAAATTTTTCTGTGACTGTATTATCATATTAATAACAATTTACATAATATGAAATTAGGTGGTACCTATGGCGCGGAAAGCTCTTATGTATTATGATTTTAGCATAACATGTTTAGTGTACATGTAAACCAGATCTTTCTTGCAGGTATTTTGTACAATAAACAAAACAAATAAATAGGTGGTGTTCAACTTATCATCGGAACGTAAAGGGGGACCACTGCGCATGCGTCGGCGTTTGGAAAATCCCGTCCAACATTTTTGTTAATCTCTAATCACAGTTGTTGATTTAACGTTATTTATAATGTGCTAATTTATCAAAAAGGATATGTTAAAGTAATTTTTATGCCACCGCAGCATCTGCGATGCGGTGGCATATAGCGATTCACCTGTGTGTGTGTTTGTTTGTGTGTGTGTGTGTTATATAGATTATATAGTGAACTTAAAAAATCTTCTTGTGAAAAACCACTAGTCCAATTTCAACCAAACTTGGCAGGATTGATCCTTGGGTGAAGGCCTTCCAAAGTTGTTCAAAGAATTTCATTCCATGCAGAATTCTGGTTGCCATGACAACCAAAAGGAATTATAAGAATAAATTTAAAAAATCTTCTTGTAAAGACCCAAAAGGCCTAGAGCTTAGATATTTTGCATAAGGCATTGTCGGGTAGACCTCTACCAAGATTGTTCAAATTATAGCCCTGGGGTCCAAATCGGCCCCGCCCCGGGGGTCATTGATTTTCACTATATGTACATATAGTAAAAACTTAAAATACCTTCTTGTTTGAAGGTACAAGGCTTAGAGGTTTGATATTTGGGTATGTGTTATTATCTAAAGGTACTCTACCAAAGTTGTTCAAAGTTTGCCTCTAGTGTCAAAGTCAGCCCCACCCAGGGGGTCATAGGTTTTTCATATATGTATATAGTAAAAACTTCAAAAAATCATCTTCTCTAAATTCACAAAGGCCAGAGGTTAGATACTTTGCATGAAACATGGTGTAGTGAACCTTTAGCAAGATTGTACTAATTATAGCCCTGGGGTCAAAATTGGCCCCACCCCTGGGGGTCACTGATTTTCAATATGTACATATAGTAAAAAATCTAAAAAATCGTATTGTCTGAAGGTACACGGCTTAGAGGTTTGATATTTGGTATGTGTTATTATCTAAAGGTACTCTACCAAAGTTGTTCAAATTTTGCCTCTAGTGTCAAAATTAGCCCTGCCCCGGGGGTCATAGGTTTTCCTCATATGTATATAGTATAATCTTAAAAAATCATCTTCTCTAAATTGACAAAGGCTAGAGGTTAGATATTTTGCATGAAACATTGTGAAGTGAACCTCTAGCAAGATTGAACAAATTATAGCCCTGGGGTCAAAATTGGCCCCACCCCTGGGGATCATTGATTTTCAATATGTACATATAGTAAAAAATCTAAAAAATCGTATTGTCTGAAGGTACACGGCTTAGAGGTTTGATATTTGGTATGTGTTATTATCTAAAGGTACTTTACCAAAGTTGTTCAAATTTTGCCTCTAGTGTCAAAATTAGCCCTGCCCCGGGGGTCATAGGTTTTTCTTACATGTATATAGTAAAAACTTTAAAAAATCATCTTCTCGAATTGACAAAGGCTAGAGGTGAGACATTTTGCAGTAAACATTGTGTAGTGAACCTTTAGCAAGATTATTCAAATTAAAGCCCTGGGGTCAAAATTGGCCCCGCCCCTGGGGATCATTGATTTTCAGTCACAATGTCATAAAGTAAAAAATTAAAAATCTTATTGTCTGAAGGTACTAATCTTATAATAACAGATAGGTAAGTGATCTATGCATTATGGCAATCTGTGTAGAAACAAAAAAAATGTGTTCCTACATTACTATTTAGTGTTGTATTTATGCGGTTGCATGGCATTTTTTACAAATGCAATCTTGTTTATATTTATAATTGTTACTATAATTCTTATCAATGAAACGGAGGTTTATTTTCTGATTCTGTACATCATTCTTTCACCGGAAGTGTTACTTAGCATGCGTCTGCTAGCAATTGTCTGAATTATGTAGACGCTCATTAAAAAAGCACTCTGATTTCTATATTTAGCTTAAAAGGATTTCAAAATGGCGGCGCCCTGTTAACTAAGGATTTTTTCTCAGCTCATTAGGTATAGGATAAATGTTTTTTTTTTAAATTTTACATTTACTTTTAATTTGATTTCATTTAAATTGATACGCGTCATACATGTTATCTAAGAGCGCTACAGCCCTCGCGGGGCCTTTGGCCCCGCTCGGACTTTCTGCGTATTAAGGTAAGTTAAAGGCATATAAATATTAGTTTATTACTCTGTTAGTCAATAAATTCCATATTTTTCATTAAAAGGTGGTATCCTTGCTACTGCTGATAAAGGACTCAATCAAACCCGAGTATATACAATTTTCGTAAACTTGTGTCATGAGGGCGAAATTATGTTAATGCAAAGACATTTACAATACAGTTTTTTTTCTAACTTTACTGTATTGAACTGGTTGACATTTCAGAATGACTTGTGTCATGCATTACTTATTTTAAAACTCAATATTCTTTTGACCGAAAATAAAATCATTCAGAATT
The DNA here is from genome assembly GCF_026571515.1 of Ruditapes philippinarum. NCBI lineage: Eukaryota > Metazoa > Mollusca > Bivalvia > Venerida > Veneridae > Ruditapes > Ruditapes philippinarum. Next base: position 184,326 of record NW_026866903.1, on the reverse strand, counting down.
GTATTACATTATCTGAAAAAAACGCATCTTGCTCAGAATTAAATTAATTTTTTAAGCTTGGATTTGGTAGTGTAACATCATTTCATTTTTTGACTGTTTAAAACAACCCAATTTTTAATCAAATCTTAAGGACTGATCAAGTGTATATGAGCTTTCTTTCTTTTAGGATGCCTGATGGATAATTCTGGGCGCTGATGGAAGGGCAAGGCCATTCTAAGCCCCTATTTATTTTGAATACTTAAAGCACTATATCATTTTTGGTCTCTTTCCATATTTTTTATAGGTTATAATAATGTGGGGCAACTAATCATGCAATAGTTATACAAATGAAGGCAAAATTAAGAAACCTTAATGATAAAGACTTATCAAGCATAAAGGTGTCATGTATCTCAGTTTGGTGTTGACTTGAAATCCTTTGGTACTGCTATTCCTAATATTTCTGTCAAGTTGTATATAATATTATGGAAAGGACATTCTTTCATTTAATTGTTTTATTGGTAATGACTGTTGCATCTTTGTTCACTTTTACTGATCTTTTCTTGCAGCTGATCTTATTTATTTCATGATGAGTCTGGAAACAAAGTATATCTTTATTAACTAACAAATTTTATATACCGTAAAATTCCTATTAAACGCCCCCGGGGGCTAAACATTTTCCAAAAGGGGGGCTATTATTTCAACACAATTTTTCCTAAATCCAAAAATCATTGTAAATACATTTAGTGTTAGCAAGTGTTGGTAATAACATAAAAAAGTGTTAAGATTTTAAAGTTCATACTATAAAATAAAATGGATTCTGAATAATTTAAATGAAATTATTATGGATTTACTCATGAGTTCAGCACTGATGAGTAGATTGTTTTTCTTATCAAAAGGCCTGGGGGGGGCCTTTATTAGGGGAGGGGCGTTTATTAGGAATTTCACGGTAATTATGCAATTTACTTCAAACAAAACATAAATGAATTTACATAATTTGTTATCATATATTGATAATGCTAAATTATTTATATTTTCAGTGTGATAGAAACTCTAAGAGATGTTGAATACAGATTAAATATCCAGACAGCTGGCAACACTCTAACTTTAATTATGTAAGTGACATAGCTTTGACTTCAAATTTTAAATCTTAAATGTGAGAAATAAACACTACTACTTACGTAACCATTGGTGGCTTGAGTAGTGTACATAGGATAACTAAAGGGGCATCTGAGTTGTTGTTGTTTTTCGCTTTTTTTTTTCTCTAGAAATATATTGAATCAATTCTTATTTTTGATAAAAAAGTTGGAAATATGATTATGACTAAAGTTAAATATTTTATGTTTCACTGCAGAAAATTTAATCTTTAAAGGATTTAGTATATTAAAAATTGGCCCAAAACTTTAACCCTTTTTAAAACCCCTAATTTGTAAAGGGAAGAAAACCCTTTTAATTGGGGTTTTTGGAACCCTTGAGGTTACTTAGGGGGGTTCTTGGGTAAATTTTTTAAAGGTTCAAGATAAAACACGAAAAAACATTTTTCTGTACCCATTTACCTTTGAAAAAGACAAACAAAAATTTTTAAATCATAACTTTGTAAATGATTTTGAGATCAAAAAGTTTTAATGGGGAAAAAAAAAGGGCAAAAAATTTTTAAAATCAAAAAGAGAGCAAAAACAAAAAAGCTTTTCCTTTTGCAATTTTTTTAATATTTTTTGTAATTTTTTGGGGGGGTCTCCTGAAAAATTGGCAAATTGTTACGAATGCTTTTTTTGAAATCCCCTAACTTCACCTTTTGGGGGTTTGAACCTGTTTTGGATTTTGGACTCTCGTGGGGGAAAAATTCCAGTTTAGTTTAAACAGAATTTTTGGGTGTTTTCCTATTGATTTCCTCCAGGGCCTGAAAAAAAATGCACGGGAAGAGTAAACCAAAAGGAAGTCATCAAAAGACAGGGTAAAGTGATTTAAAAAAACCCAAAACCCAAAAAAATTTAAACGTTCACTGTTTTTTCCCAAAAAATCCCCAACCAAAATTTTCCACAAGAAAAACCAATAAAACTTAAAAACCAGCGTAAAAGACATCCAGGGGTAAATTGGCCAAATTCAAATTTCAAAATTTCCAAATAATAAAAATGTATTCTTTGGAAATTTTTCTTTTTTTTGTTAAAACCCTTTAAATTTATTTTTGCTGCTCTATATGTAACAATTTTTATATTTTCCTTAAACTTTTGTTTTTTTAAATCTTATTTAAACACGGCTTTTTTAAATTTTGAAAAACCCGTTTTTTAATTTTTTCATAAGATGTATAGTGGCTATTTGCTACATTTATCCTAAGAAATAAAAGCATAGAGACAAGAGCAAAGTTGTATAAAAATGAAGTAAGTTCTGTTCTAGAATTGGATATACCAGTAAACTCAGTAAAAAAAGTATTAATTATGGATTAGATAAGAAAGCATAAAGAGTTAACCAAGTTAAGTTTATGTTTGCTATATTTATTATGGATGTGGTGTAAAAAAATTTAATTTAAATGAAATTAGGATATAAACAATATAGAATAAAAATATACATGTATGTACATGTATATTGAATTAAAGATCCTGTATGTTGTAATTAAGGCTGTAACCACATTTAAGTGAAATTTTGTATGTATATAATAATGCTTCTAAAACAATTTTTAAACATCAAAGAATATGTAAAATATGTACTGCAAATATTTGTCATCATTATATGTAATCATTAAAATATATGCATTCATTTCTTATTGAAAAAATTTGACTTAGACTTTATAGAAAATAGATTCTTATTACCTCCATTTATTTACATGAAATGTAAATTCGGTACTATCTTGACAAATAATCCTTTTTGGAACTTACAATACTGATAAATCTTTATTTGAGCATTATATTTCTGATATAAAACCATAAAAAAATGAGTTACAGGATATTCAACAAGCAAGAGCAAGTGGAGTTTAGAAATAGTAGAAAATGCTTTTGCTAACAATTAATAGAAATCCTCTGGATAATAATTTTTTGCTTTTTTTCCAGTTTTCTGTACATTCTAGTCTGAATTCTGCTGTCCAATCTGTGGTTGATGAATTCAGGACAAATCCACCAGCACTTGTATCTCATGTTCCATAGTAAGTCATTGATTTTATTAAATTTATATTTAGATCACTGAATGTCTGCAGGCGTAAATAATGCCTTCTATGGACAACTCATACATTTCTTAGAGGATTTTAACCGAGCTTTTACAGAAGTTTTGTCATTAAGTGTCCCCCTAATCATGTATATCCAGGTTTAGTGATTTGTCAATTTTGACAGAATTATGGCCCTTTTATTTTTTCACATATGAAATTAATATAGTAGACAAATACATTTTCATTTGCAACTTTGCATGTATTCATACATGCCATAACGTTCTGGACGTCTGGGACTGTCCTAAAATTAGTTGACTGTCACGGGGGCATTTCAAAGATGATTTATGTCCCAGTAAAAATGAAAAATCTGAAATAATCTTCATAGCAAGAAATAATTCATTTTTATGCATTCTTATTATCAAGTTATTATTAATTATTCTAGAACACTTATATTATCCCCAGACAATATAGCAATATACTGAAAATGGTGGCACTAATCCTCTGTTAAATCTTTATGGCCCATTCCAACCAACACTTATCGGCAATAATTTAATTCAGTTAAAAGATTAGTTGTTTACCCCCTGTGGCTTGCTGTGCGAAGCTCTCAAAAACCGCAATTAAGAACTGGCCAGCATAAATTTAATCCACCTTCAGGCATTCATAATTTCAATTTAGTGCTAGAACACTGTGAAAATTACCATTAAATATCAGGTTATCAAGTCTACATGATTCCAGGGAATGTTTCACCTACTTTCACCAAAGAAATTGTCCATACTGAACAAAGCTTTATGCTATTCTGTGACAGGTTAAATTTATAAGCCCCTATGACTTTTTAAAAAGATAGATAACTTGCCATTTATTATGGGAGGGGGGATTTTAGATTTGCCCTTGTCCATACATGCATCCACCTAATCTATAATTAGTCCCCTACCGGTTTAACCGGAGGGGACTTTAGGTTTACCGTCCGTCTGTCCGTCTGTCTGTCTGTCCGTCTGTCCGTCTGTCTGTCTGTCTGTCTGTCAGTCCGTCAGTCCGTCCGTCCACAAAACTGGATCCCGCGATAACGCAAAAAGTACTGAAAATATTTTTATGAAACTTGATACATGGATAGATGGCAGTATGGAGATTATGCACGTCTTGTTTTTTTCTTCCTATGTTGAAAATTCTGGTTGCTATGGCAACAAATAGTCTGAAAATATGGCAAATTTAACACGTAAACTGGATCCAGTGATAACTCAAAAAGTACTGAAAATATTTTTATGAAACTTGAAATATGGGTAGATGGCAGTCTGGAGATTATGCACATCTTTTTCTTTTCTTCCTATGTTGAAAATTCTGGTTGCTATGGCAACAAATAGCCTGAATTTCAAGATTTCTGATTTAAATTTTTCAGCTTTTTCACTATATGTTCTTTATTTCTTAAGGTGTTTACTTCAAACTTTAAATATAAGTTTCTGGTCATCAACCACATCATATGTGACAAGGTTTATAACTCTAGCACAAAAAATATCAGTATTACCTCCCTTGAACTTAGATTTTTTAGGGGGAAAAATGTTGTCTTTTTTAAATAACTTCTTTATTTCCTAATGTATCTACTTCAAACTTCATATATATGTTTCTTATTATCACTCGACATTTTTGAGAAGGTTAAATACTCTAGCAAGACTATTTCCAGAATTATGTCCCCCTTGAACTTAGATTTTTTTCGAGAAACTGGTATTTTCACTCCAACTTCTTCATTCCTTATAGGATTTACTTTAAAATCCCACATCGTAATAATATGACAAGGTTGTATAAACATAATTTCCTTACTAAGCATGGAAACTTAACACATTACTGTGATATAGACAAACTTATTTTATTATGTTTTGTGGTTGATATTTTCAAATACAGACTTCATCCTCAAATTCATTATAAATGGCAATACACAGGAGTGCATGACAATTAAAGAACTTTTTGAGGGACCGGTAGGGGACTACTGTATTGCCCGCAATACTATCAAATGCTTGTTTTACAAATCTTGCCCATGAGTCTTTTAATTCAAGGTCCAATGTATTGATTCTTTACATGTATGTATGTTAGTGGTTCTAGAATGGAAAGGCTCTGACCTAACCTACAAAAATTGTAAACTGAAAATCATTCACCTGGTGTGAGTCCTTATTATATGTATGCATTGGCATTTTTATATATTTATATATAGATAAAGTATCACTGGTAAAGTTTCTGTGCCAATGCTGGAATATTGAAAGCAATCTTGACATTAGGTCATTCACGATTGTGATTCTGTTTCAATTGTTAAAATGATTATTTAGCAATGATGTATATTTTATTTTATTGTATTTGTAAAATAAACATTCCAAAAAATTTATATTTAAGTTAAAAAGTAATCAGTTAATGTTTCAAATTATCAAATTCTTAATCGCTGTCAACATTAGATATATGTTTTATAATTAATGTTATTTTGTTGTTGTTGTTTTTTCAGTCCAGCGAGTCCTCCGGCTCGAGGATACCCCTCAATGTTTCCAACAACAACCAACATATTCAGCATTTATCCCTCCATGCCAACCTACACATCACCTTCATCATCAACATCAACCACAGATTTAACTTCTTCTTCTAGTCAGGTAAGAGTAATTGAATTATGTATGGAAAGGTCGGTGTAAAAGGTCAAAGCCTTACAATCTTTTGCATCTTCTTTCATGTTGAGTTTGAATATTTGCCACATAGAAACAGACAAGGTAATTCAACTTTTTACATCTTACTCTATAATGACAAGGTCAAGGACATACAAGTCTGCACTTCAATTCTTTATTTTTTTGGTTAACACACATAAAAGGTCAAGGTCATACAATCTCACACAGTAGTTACCAAGTTGGAAAGTATCTGTTGTTTATATGAAAAGCTATACAGTAGCTGTTTAAATAAAAAGCTGTACAGTATCTGTTGTTAATATGAAAAACTATTATGCAGCTGTGGTGTTTTACATTTCTTTCTTTTCCTTGTAGAATGCATCATCAGAAACTCCACAAGCCAACTGTGATACTAACATTCCTGATTTTAGTCAAACCAATGTGACAACAACATTTCCAGACCTCAAAGATAAAGGGTAAACTTTTACAATGCTTTTTATCATTATAATTAATCTTTTGTTACTGTAAGCTTTAGTGTTGTTGTTTTGTTTTTTTAGCTCAACTTTTTGAAGAATAGGGAGACCTATTGTACTCACCGCTGCATCAGTGTTGCCATCACACTTTGGTTATCCCCATGTACCTTAGGGGTTGCCTTTAAGGCTTGCAACTAAATGGGTTTGAATTACTGGAGTCTATGCATCTCTTAGCTCATGCAGGTGAGATGGTTTTACCCCTGGTGTTTGTAACTCCCGAGGTCAGCTAAAATCATCTTTTCACCTACATTGTGTTAGTGCACCAAAACTAAACAAAAACAATACACTTTGGTTAAGTTTTTATTGCAAGTTGGTATCTCCAGAACTACTGAAGGGATTGGGTTGAAACTTCACACATTTGTTCTCTGTGATTATCTAACATGATAGACATAGGTCCCATAACTCTAAATTACCTTACCACAGAGTTAGGACCCTTTTGTTGTCAAGCACTGAAAATAGCAAAGCATGCTGTCTGATAAACACATCTTGTTTTCAAACAACCCAGTTCTGTAGAATTGGAAAGTATTAAAAAAGTGGTAACAATAAAACAATTACAAATTATGCTTAATTATCAGGACAAGTGTTTATGTTAGCATTTATGTTTTAATTACAGTCGTATGGATATGTTAGAACTGTTGAATGAGGAAGAAAAGGTGCTAGAATTGATTCAAAACATGCCAGAAGTTCAGCAAGTTGTGACAGAAAGAGAAAAACAGTCTTGTAAATGTACAGAGTTAGCCAGTAAGTTCTGTTTTTTTCCAGATAACTATAACATTGTCCAGTTACTTGAATTTTGTTTTTGTACCAGAAAAAGCTGGTGTTAAAGCTGATTAAATGTGAATTTTTTATTATACCCCCGAAAACGAAGTTTGGAGGGGTATTAAAGGAGTCACCCGGTGGTTGGTCGGTCCAGCGGTCCGTTGCATTTTCCTTGTCCGGAGCATAACTTGAAGACTAATGGTTGAAATTCAATATAACTTCATACAATGGTCAAGCACATTGAGAGGAAGTGCAGTGCACAAGAACCATAACTCTATCTTGACTAATTACAGAGTTATTGTCCTTTGTTACTTTTCCTTGTCCGGAGCATAACTTGAAAACTAATGGTTGAAACTCAAAACAACTTCATACAATTGTCAAGCACAATAAGGGGAAGTGCAGTGCACAAGAAGCATAACTCTATCTAAAGTAATTACAGAGTAATTGCCCTTTGTTATTTTTCCATTGCTTTCTTTTGTCCTGACTATAACTTGAAGACTAATAGTTGGAATTCAATATAACTTCATACAGTGGTCAAGCACATTGAGAGGAAGTGCAGTGCACAAGAACCATAACTCCATTTTGACTAATTACAGAGTTACTGCCCTTTGTTACTTTTCCTTGTCAGAGCATATATACAATGGTCAAGCTCATTGAGAGGAAGTGCAGTGCATGAGTTCCATAACTCCATTTTGACTAATTACAGAGTTATTGCCCTTTGTTACTTTTCCTTGTCTGAAGCATAACTTGAAAACTACCGGTTGGAATTCAATACAACTTCATGCAGTTGTTAAGCACATTAAGAGGAAATCCAGTGCACAAGAATTATAACTCCATTTTGACAAATTACAGAGTTATTGCCCTTTGAAACTTTTCCTTGTCCGGAGCATAACTTAAAACATACTGGTTGGAATTTAAAACAACTTCATACAATGGTCAAGCACAATAAGAGGAAGTGCAGTGCACAAGAATCATAACTCCATTTTGACTAATTACAGAGTTACTGCCCTTTGTTACTTTTCCTTGTCCGTAGCATAACTTGAAAACTACTGGTTGGAATTCAAAACAACTTGGTCAAGCACAAGAACTATAACTCTGTCCAGAGTATTTATAGAGTTATTGCCCTTTGTTACTTTTCCAGTGCTTTTTTTCTTGTCCAGAGCATAACTTGAAAACTACTTGTTGGAATTCAAAACTATTTCATACAATGGTCAAGTATATTGAGAGGAAGTGCAGTGCACAGAAACCATAACTCTTTTTTGACTAATTTAAAAGTTTTTGCCCTTTGTTACTTTTTATTGTCCAGTGCATAACTTGAAAATTAATGGTTGGAATTCAATGAAACTTTATACAATGGTCAAGGGCAGTGAGATGAAGTGCAGTGCACAAGAACAATAACTCTATTTGGACTAATTACAGTTATTGCCTTTGTTACTTTTTTTTGTCCAGTGCATAACTTGAAAACTAGTAGTTGGAATTCAATACAACTTCATACAATGGTCAAGCGCAATGAGAGGAAGTGCAGTGTACAATAACCATAACTCAATCTTCAGTATTTATAGAGTTATTGCCCTTTGTTCCTTTTCCTTGTCTTTCTGGACTTATTACAGAGTAATCCAATAAAACTTCATCAATGGCCAACCACATTGAAAGGAAATGCAACATACAAGAACCACAACTATCTTTAATTGCCCACAACCATAACTCTATTTCAATTCTTTACAAGGTATTCTGTTACTAGTAACATCCTCATTTCCGAAGCAGTCTTGCGGGGGGTATTAATCACATTTAGTGATAGTTCTAGTTTCTTTACAAGACATGATATGTTTGTAAGTCCTTCTTTGAAAATCGTGAATTTGCAGCACAAATATACATTATACTATACTCCAGCTTCATTTATATCTTTTACCATATAGCATGTGAAGGACAATTCATTTGGAAAATTAAAAAAAACTCAGATTTTTCCTCGAATGGTAAGCTGCTGACTTTGAACCACTTGCCCCTGTCCAGTGTTGGTTTCAAATCTCTCCACCAGAACTTAAAGATTTTTATATGTAATAAAGCTACCCAGCTAGCATTTGAAAGTTCAGATGTTTTACTCATATGCCTGCCTGTGCTGGTTTTATGCATATAGGCTTGTGGGACATCTTCTGCCAGTAATCTTTAAAAGTCACCATTATGACCTTTACAGTGTAAGCATGTCTTACACGACAAGAAACAAAATCTTGTTATGGAGCATTAGATGAAAAATCATCAGGAATTTTTAGAATCTTTGCCTGTTGAAATAAAGACTTTATAATTTTGTTTTTTTTGTGCTATAAAACATAGCTTATTTGTTTTTGCAGAAGAGAATTTGAGTAAAAAACCTGTGATAGAAGATCTGAAACATCAAGTTAGTGAAATGGTGAGTTTTATATGTAATAGTTTAGCAAATTGAAAAGAAAAAAATTTGAATGCAAAAAAAGAAAGAAGTTTATTGGGGTTTTTTTTGTCTAAATTTTTCAAATTTTTATTAAGTGTTACTAGGCTTACTAGAACACTGGAACCTTCATGTAACAAAAAAGAATATAAGACCAATCCAGGTTTGAGTATGTTTTATGAGGACAAGGTTTATTAAAGATTGATATTGTCAATGTAAGTAATTGATTTGCATAAGTATTGTTGGATCATACAGTAAACATTTTGTTTATCACTATTTAATATAAGCAAAATTTATGAAGCAGCTGTCAAACAGGACATTGACTAAAGGTATGTAGGTCAGAAATATCCAAGTATGATTTGTTGAAGATTTGGTTGTAATTTCAGATGCAGGAATTCGAAACCCTGCGTGCTCAGTTTGAAACCCGTCAAGAAAGACAATGTTCGTTGATGGATCAATTTCATCCTGGTGTTATACAGAATAATCTCAAGGTTGCTATCTTAGAGGCTGAGGAAGAGTCAGACAAGATTGTAGAAGACTTTTTAGACAGTAAGTGCTGTTATTAGAGAGAAAAGGGGCGTCCACGGCCAAGTGGTTAAGGTCTTTGGCTTCAAACCACTTGCCTCTCATCGTTGTGGGTTCGCTTTCAGACAGGGACTTTGGATTCTTTTATGTGAGGAAGCTATCCAGCTACCTTAAGGAACATTGGCAGTTCTACTCGGGTGCCCATTTGTGCCTGAAATAATGCACGGAAGGGCACCTGAAGTCTTTCTCCACCAGTAAAGCTGGAACGTCGCCATATGTCCTATACTGTGTTGGTGTGACGTAAAACCCAATCAAACAAACAAACAATTAAAGAGATGAAGCCTTTACTTTTAGCTCCACTTTTCGTAGTTGATAGCTGAGCTATTGACATAACTCATTCAGCAGTGTATGCGTTTGTCAAAACTTTTGGTTAAGCTTTCATTTATGATCATTTACTTTATTATGTTATCACAAACTGAGCCAAGTAGAGTGTGCTGCTCCTTAAACAGCTCTTGTCTGTACATGTTGAGGACCAAGAAAGGGGCAGCTAGAACAGTTATAAAAGTGAGGAATTAATTTTTTTCGAATTATACACTTAATATACACAAAATACAAACACTTCAATGAAAAATTTTAGTCAGTGTAGTAAAGAGTATTATAAGTGTTAAGACATCAAGATAAAATATAATTTTCTTCACATTTAATCTTAGTCTGTGTATTTTTCTTTTGTTCATTTCTTTTTTATATGAAGATATTATTTTCCTTTACAGAAAAGCTTGATGTAGAAGAATTTACTTCAAAATTTCTAGAAAAAAGGGCAGTAAGTATTTTTCTTTTTCTATTCTTTTTTTAAAAAACAAACAAAAAACAAGAAGAAATAAGTTAATAATATATATGTGAATGTGTATAATATTGATATCCGTGAAAGTGAAATTTCCAGTGGAAGAGATCTACCAATTTTTATCACATGCTCTCGAATAATTACTAAAATACAAAATTGAATTCATCAAATATCTAGTAATATGCTTTACTAAATTATAATCAATGTTAAGTAATATACCTACATTGCCCATTTTATGGTATTAGTTGATTAGTTGTGAGTGCATGGAGCTATAGTTTGTCTTGAATTATTTGGCTATGGTTGAATTGTACCATAAAAATACATTTTCTTGCACCATTTGCACTTTTAGTGTTGGCATACCTGAAATCTATATCAATCAGATGCTTTATTTTCTATTTTTAGTTATATCACACAAGAAGAGCCAAAGAAGAGAAAATGAACCAAATGAATATAAACCAAGGATTTTAAAAGTGTCTTTCATGTGTTCAATATCATTTATATAAGTGTCTCATCTCAATTTGGTTACAGTTTTTTTGTTTCACATTAAAATTTAAAAGACATAAAGTGTAAATCAAAGTTTTAATGTATTTGTTTGTTTTAGCTCTGTATTTAGCAATGCTCTAATGATATGTTTGAAATGAACGTCTGTTATGTTTTTTTCAACATAACTTTGAATGTAAGGTAGTAAAAACATTACTTATTGTTAAGGCAAAAAAGTTCTATTTTGTATCTCTCTTACTACTTTCTATTTTCAATTGATGACTTTTAATTTGCCTTCAAACCTTGTAAAATCTCTTCTTTTCACTACATATATGTTTGTTTACAGAATATATATACCCTTATGTGCTCTGTTTTGGAGTAGGGAACCAGAAATGTTTTAAATATATTTAACAATACAACATTTATTTTTCATCTTAAAAATAAAACCCTACAAAGATTTGTTACATTCATTTTTGTTTGATAGCAAATTGTTCTAAAATACAGTTGCACGATAGGTTTAGCAAGATATGTATCAACATTTTGTGTTTGACAATCAAACACATTATTTTGTTTTTGACAATAACAAAGATTTGTTTGTTGTTTTTATTCTTATTTTTTTGTATTATATTTTACTGTTACATTATGAGAGATTTGCATCCTTTCTTTAAATAGCAGATGTTGAACTTGTTGCTGTTTAATCCCATCATTTGTGTGCTAGATAATTAAGTGATTAAGTGCATCAGTTTTTGTGTCGCCTTCAAAAGGTGACATATAGGGGTTATTTTTGTCGGCGGCGGCGGCGTCTGTGTCGGCATCGTTGTCGTTGTCGGCGTCCGCTAAAGCTTGTCCGGAGCATAACTCAGTCACTATAAGTCTGATTGACTTCAAACTTGGTATGCATGCTTTTTTCAATAACCCAAAGTGCAGTGCACAAGGACCGGTACTCTGCAGTTCTTATTTTTTGAGTTATTGCCCTTTGTTAATTTTCATACTTTAATTTTGTCCGGGCCATTTCTCTTCAACTAAAAAAGCTATGGACTTGAAACTTCATAGGATGATAGATCTCATTAAGAAGAAATGCAGTGCACAAGAACCAGTACTCTGCACTTCCTAATTTTTGAGTTATTGCCCTTTGTTAATTTTCATACTTTATTTTTGTCCAGGCCATTTCTCCTAATGTATAAAAGCCATGGACTTGAAACTTCATAGGATGATAGGTCTCATTAAGAAAGAAGTGCAGTGCACAAGAACTGGTACTCTGCATTTCTTATTTTTTGAGTTATTGCCCTTTGTTTATTTTCATACTTAATTTTTGTCCAGGCCATTTCTCTGAAAGTATAAAAAATTATGGACTTGAAACTTCATAGGATGATAGATTTCATTAAAAAGAAGTGCAGTGCATAAGAACTGATACTCAGCATTTCTTATTTTTGAGTTATTGCCCTTTGTTGCTTTCTTACTTTATTTTTGTCCTGGTCATTTTTCCTCAAGTATGAAAGCTATGGACTTGAAACATCATAGAATGATAGATCTTATTGATAAGAAGTGCAGTGTACAGAAACTGCTGCTCTGCACTTATTATTTTTTTAGTTATTGCCCTTTGTTATTTTTCATATTTCATTTTTGTCCTGGCCATTTCCCCTAAACTACATTGTTCACAGGCGACACATCTGACTCGCGGAGTTCTAGTTATATTTTGTTTACTAGAGAAAAATAAATGCAACTAACATGAACTTCAAACATATATTTGTGATGATCAGTCTTTCAGCACTTTAAAAACTGATTTTATTCTTGCCCTGCTTTATTGTTCAATGAACTTATTCTGATTTCAATTTGGTAGAGTCCATTGTGAGTTTTCAGGACTTTCAGAATAAGTTAACTTACAGATGGTCTGACAGTACTCTCTGAATACTGATGATATGTCACAACTGCCTCCAACATTAAAAAAATTATGTATAACTTGTCTTTGATATTTGGAATTGGCAAAAATACTGTGTTAGATTCTTGTATGATTACTTAGTGAATTTTAGAATCTGTTAATATTTTCCCTGCTGGAACTAAAAAATAATGCCTTTGTGACCTGTATAGACCAGCCAAGCCTGAACTTCCATTCAGTCTGACCAGGCTATTTTTTTGTTGGAACATGTAGCTCCACTTTCATGTTTTGATAATGAAATCCCTTTAACTTTAATGGACTGTTTCAAATTGAAAATTTTGTGAATCCATGACACAGATTCAGCAAGTTGTAGATTTACAATGCTTGCATTGGAGCAGAACATTTTCTTGTCGGTGATTTTAGTAGTGAACTAAAGGAAAAAAATGTTATTTTGTCTAGTAAAAGAAAAGTATGATATATTTATCTCATGCATGTTTGTAAGTTAACTTACTAACTACTTAATTGGGCATTTTTTTCCATTAAATATATTTGCAGAGTTAATTATCGAAGATTATTATTTCTTTAATTTTTCCCGCATTATGAAATGTTTCTCAGTATTTATTAAAAGCTTGATTGGTTTGATTTTTTTGTCAGCTATTGAACTCGTTATTCAGGGAATATTTTTTAAGACAGCCAGATTTTGATGATTATTATAGAAAATGTCCAGAATAATTTTGCTTATGTGTGATATTTGACCAAGTAAAGCAATCAAGAGCAGTAACTCTTCTATGTGAGTTGTTTCCCTTGAACAAAAATGTATTTTATACTGTTCTTGGTAAGGGACAAACACTCTTAGATAAACAGTTCATTGATAGACATTGTTGTTTTTGCTAGGATATAAATATTATATACATATGTGTGGTGCATATAATTATTTTTCTTTATACATTTTTTGTTAACAACAATAATGTTTGGTAGAAAATATACATTTTATGATTGTATTTTATACTACAGGTAATATAATTATGTTTGTTTGAATACATATGAAACATGTATAAATAATAATAATAATTAAGTACAGTTTATATTGAATTAAATTTGATAGTCTTAAGCTTACATAATTTTATATTAATATTTATTTTTTAACAAGGTACATTTGTAAGTATTAAGTCAACAGGGTATTTTTGAAAAGCCTTTTTATTGCCCCAGCATAATGATAGATTCATGGGTATACTAATATTTTTCTGTCTCGTCCGGGGACAGTTTTAACCTTGGTCATGACAAAGTTGTCCTATGAGCATCAACTTTCATACCACTATGTTATCCTTTATCTTTTTCACGTCTTTCACAAAAAATGGTGAATGATTTTAGGGAATGAAAAGAATAACTGGAATAAGAGATCTCAGTGATACTTTGAAGCTTTACTTTTTTGTTTCTTTTTTATTTTAAGAAAAGGATTGATTATGGATATCTATTTTATTATATTTTATTAACTGTTTAATTTCAAGAGGGTAAATAAAAAATTTGATTTATTGTGAAAGGGATTTTTGAAAAGTGCTACAAGTATGTACCACATAACAGATTCAAACAATAAGTAGCTTGAGTAGGGTTTTTGTTGTTTTTAATGAAATACAGAACTATTGGGAATCTAGTGCAGGGTATATGATTCATACAATACATTTTCTACCAGTGAGAGTGGTTTACTACAGTGAAACTTGTTCTTGTTTGTTTTGTGCTTTATACTAACACTTACTTCTAGTGTGGATAGAAGAATGTTGAAAGAATGAGAGATTCTTTAAACTGTTATTTTATGAGAAAACTATGGTTGTAATTTTTTGTATTTTATGTTATTTGTTATATAGATGCTAGTCAGATATCTATAACAGCGCTGGCTTGCCTCTCTATTTTATCTTCTGTTGTCTTTTAAGAAATAAAGTTACGATAACCTTGACATAGAGTGACTTGTTTTATAATATGTTCCAAATGATTCACAGTCACAAACCTCAACCACTTGATCATCAGAAACCTTAACCATTCGGCCATCAGAAACCTCAACCACTTGGCCATCAGAAACCTCAACCACTTGACCATCAGAAACCTCAACCTCTTGGCCATCAGAAACTTCAAGCACTTGACCATCAGAAACCTCAACCTCTTGATCATCAGAAACCTTAACCACTTGGCCATCAGAAACCTTAACCACATGGCCATCTGAAACCTCAACCACTTGGCCCTAAGAAACCTCAACCATTTGGCCATCAGAAACCTCAACCACTTGGTCATCAGAAACCTCAACCACTTGGTCATCAGAAACCTCAACCACTTGACCATCAGAAACCTCAACCTCTTGGCCATCAGAAACTTCAAGCACTTGACCATCAGAAACCTCAACCTCTTGGTCATCAGAAACCTCAACCACTTGGCCATCTGAGCCTCCAACCACTTGGCCATCAGAAACCTCAACCACTTAGCCATCAGAAACTTCAACTACTTAGCCATCAGAAACCTCAAAAACTTGGCCATCAGAAACCTCAGCCATTTGACCATCAGAAACCTCAACCATTTGGCCATCAGAAACATTAGCCACTTGGCCATCAAAAACCTTAACAACTTGGTCATCAGAAACATCAGCCACTTGGCCATTAGAAATCTCAACTACTTGACCATCAAAAATCTCAACCACTTGGCCACCAGAAACCTCACCTATATAGCCACCAGAAAGCTCGACCATTGGGTAATCAGAAATGTCATCCACTTGGCCATCACTAAACTCAACATCTTGGCCATCACATACCTCAACCACTTAGCCATCACAAACCTCAATTACTTGGCCATCAGAAACATCAACCACATGACCATCAGAAATCTAAACGACTTTGCTATCACAAACCTCAACCACTTGGCCATCAGAAACCTCAACAATTTGGCCATCAAAAACCTCAACCACTTGACCATCAGAAGCATCAGCCACCTAGCCATTACAAAACTCAACCATTTGACCATCAAAAACCTCAACTATTTAGCCATCAGAAACCTTAACCAGATAGCCACCACAAACCTCAAACACTTGACCATCACAAACCTCAACCACTTGACCATCACAAAACTATTTCGCCATCAGAAAACTCAACCACTTTGCAATCACAAACCTCAACCATTTGGCCATCAGAAACCTCAACCACTTGGCTATCAGAAACCTCAACAACTTGGCCATCAGAAATCTTAACCATTTGGCCATCAGAAACCTCAACCACTTAGCCATCAGAAACCACAACTACTTGGCCATAAGAAACCTCAACCATGTTGCCATCTGAGCCTCCAATCATTTGGCCATCTCAAAGCTCAACCATTTGACAATCCCAAAACTAAACCACTTGGCCATCAGAAACCTCAACCACTTAGCCATCAGAAACCTCAACCTTTTGGCCATCAGAAACCTCAACCACTTGACCATCTGAGCCTCCAACCACTTGGCCATCTGAAACCACAACCACTTAGCCATCAGAAACCTCAACTACTTAGCCATCAGAAACCTCAACTACTTGGCCATCAGAAACCTCAACCACTTGGCCATCTGAGCCTTCAACCACTTGGCCATCAGAAACCTCAACCACTTGGCCATCAGAAACCTCAACCACTTGGCCATCAGAAACCTCAACTACTTTGCCATCAGAAACCTCAACCACTTGGCCATCAGAAACCTCAACTACTCGGCCATCAGAAACCTCAACATCTTGGCCATCAGAATCTTAACCACTTGGCCATCAGAAACCTCGACCACTTGGCCATCAGAAACCTCAACCACTTGGCCATCAGAAACCTCAACTACTTTGCCATCAGAAACATCAACTACTTGGCCATCAGAAACCTCAACCACCTGGCCATCTTAGACTCCAACCACTTGGCCATCAGAAACCTCAACCACTTGGCCATAAAGAAACCACAACCACTTGGCCATCAGAAAACTCAACCACTTGGCCATCAGAATCCTCAACCACTTGGCCGTCAGAAACCTCAACCACTTGGCCATCTCAGACTCCAACCACTTTGCCATCAGAAACCTCAACTACTTGGCCATCAAAAACCTCAACCACTTGGCCATCAGAAACCTCAACCACTTGGCCATCAGAAACCTCAACCACTTGGCCATCAGAAACTTCAACTACTTTGCCATCAGAAACATCAACTACTTGGCCATCAGAAACCTCAACCACCTGGCCATCTTAGACTCCAACCACTTGGCCATCAGAAACTTCAACCACTTGGCCATAAGAAACCACAACCACTTGGTCATCAGAAACCCCAACCACTTGGCCATCTGAGCCTCTAACCACTTGGCCATCTGAAACCTCAACCACTTCGCCATCAGAAACTTCAACTACTTAGCCATCAGAAACCTCAACCACTTGGCCATCAGAAATCTAAACGACTTGATCATCAGAAACCTCAACCACTTGGCCATCAGAAACATCAACTACTTGGCCATCAGAAACCTCAACCACTTTGCCATCTTAGACTCCAACCACTTGGCCATCAGAAACCTCAACCACTTAGCCATCAGAAACCTCAACACCTTAGCCATCAGAAACCTCAACTACTTGGAAATCAGAAACCTCAACCACTTGGCCATCTAAGCCTCCAACCACTTGGTTATTTTAAACCTCAACTATTTGGCCATTAGAAACCTCAACCATTTGGCGATCAGAAATCATATTCACTTTACCATCACAATACTCAACCAATTAGCCATTAGAAACCTCAACAACTTGACTATCACAAACCTCAACCATTTGGTCATGAGAAACCTCAACCACTTTGCCATCAGAAATCTCAACCACTTTGCCATCAAAAACCTCAACCATTTGGCGATCAGAAATCCTATCCACTTGGCAATCACAAACCTCAACCACTTAGTCATTAGAAATCTCAACCACTTTGCCAAAAGAAACCTCAACCATTTGACCACCAGAAGCATCAGCCATTTGACCATCAGAAACCTCAACCACTTGATCATCAGAACTCTTCACCGCCTGTCCATCAGAAACCTCAACCACTTGGTCATCAGAAACCTCAACCACTTGGCCATCACAAACCTCAACCATTTGACCATCAGAAACCTTAACCACTTGATCATCAGGAACCTTCACCACATGGGCATCAGAAATTTCAACCACTTGACCATCAGAAACTATAACCACTTGGCCATCAGAAACTAAAACGACTTGGCCATCAGAAACCTCAACCACTTGGCCATCAGAAATCTCAACCACTTGGCCATCACAAACTCAACCATTTTGCCATCAGGAGTATCAGCCACTTGCAGACCTGGGGATGATAACATTGATCAGTAATTGATTTAATTACAATGACTTTCAGATTTTATTGTAATTGATTACAATTGATTACTCAGACTTGCCTCTGTAATCAATTAAATTACAATTACTTTAAAAAAGTAATTGATTGATAATTGATTACATTCCATGTATAACTATAAACAAAAGTTTCTTAATGCTATTTAATATATACATTATATACACAAAGGATTTCCAGCTCATCAACAGTCATTATTTTAACACACTTTTAGTTACTGTCACATCACTTTATCATATTTTAGCATTGCACTTTAGCATCATAAGTTCATGAAACCGTCTGTCAGTCAGACTGCATCTATCAGGACGGAAAATTTTACCCGCAATACTAAACAAACGCTCTACAGGGGCCAATGATGCAGGAATGGTCCTCAGTCTTCTTGGTGTAGGTTTCATAATGAACTCTCTGCAACAGAAATTTTGAAAAGTGTCAATTGTACAGTATGCTGTATACAGGTGTTAAAACATGTGTGAAAACAATACATTTTTATATGGGAATTCAAAGAGACAATAGACTTTACAAAGAAATTATCATTTTTTTTACAAACACTTTAATGATACATCAGTATTCATTATAATATAGACACATTGTCTATCACCTTACAAAATAACTGTTGCATATAATTAAAATATGGTAATATGCATCTGACATAAACTCTAGAATATACAATGTAAAGAAGTTATCTACATTGTTTGAAACTTTTTAAAACATGGTGTAACCAAAATATGTGAAACAAAATTTAACTTACCTTTATGTGGGTAATGAAATTTGAATGTGACTTAGTGTTTCCATTTATCTTCTTAGGGCACAATTTGCACTGTGCTGTCACATTTCCAGATGTTTCTTTAGGAAATTCAAAGACATCATATATCCAATTATTAGACATTTTGGTTAGAATACCAGCCAAACAATGATGTCTATCTTTCAGTTAGAATATGGTTAACTGTATGGATTAAATCTTATTTCTTCATTGTGAGTGATGTCTTAAAATGTCTCACTTGATATTTTACTACCTTAGTTAAACTGTAACATGTGAAATAAATCATTTGAATTTCAATAGTTTCATGTAAAATCTGAAAGTAATCAACATCAATCAAATTGTAATCATAATTACAGACTGAATTTAAGCTGCAATTGATTAATTACAATTAATGTAATCAGTTTTGAGCAAGGTAATCAATTACATGATGATTACAGTGTAATCATGTAATCAATTAAAAAATCGATGAATACGATTAGTGATTACCCCAGGCCTGCATGTGGTTGAGGTTTTTGATGGTCAAGTGGTTGAGGTTTCTGATGGCCGAGTAGTTGAGGTTTTTGATGGCCGAGTAGTTGAGGTTTGTGATGGCAAAGTGGTTGAGTTGTTAGATGGTCAAGTGGTTGAGGTTTTGATGGCCGAGTAGTTGAGGTTTATGATGGTCAAGTGGTTGAGGTTTGTGATGGTCAAGTGGTTGAGGTTTGTGATGGTCAAGTGGTTGAGGTTTTTGATGGCCGAGTAGTTGAGGTTTATGATGGTCAAGTGGTTGAGATTTGTGATGGTCAAGTGGTTGAGGTTTGTGATGGTCAAGTGGTTGAGGTTTGTGATGGCCGAGTAGTTGAGGTTTATGATGGCCGAGTAGTTGAGGTTTATGATGGTCAAGTGGTTGAGGTTTGTGATGGCCGAGTAGTTGAGGTTTATGATGGCCAAGTGGTTGAGGTTTGTGATGGCAAAGTGGTTGAGGTTTGTGATGGTCAAGTGGTTGAGGTTTTTGATGGCCAAGTAGTTGAGGTTTGTGAATGGCAAAGTGGTTGAGGTTTGTGATGGTCAAGTGGTTGAGGTTTTTGATGGCCGAGTAGTTGAGGTTTATGATGGCCAAGTGGTTGAGGTTTGTGATGGCAAAGTGGTTGAGGTTTCTGATGGTCAAGTGGTTGAGGTTTTTGATGGCCGAGTAGTTGAGGTTTGTGATGGTCAAGTGGTTGAGGTTTGTGATGGTCAAGTGGTTGAGGTTTGTGATGGTCAAGTGGTTGAGGTTTTTGATGGCCGAGTAGTTGAGGTTTATGATGGCCAAGTGGTTGAGGTTTGTGATGGTCAAGTGGTTGAGGTTTGTGATGGTCAAGTGGATTAGGTTTTTTGATGGCCGAGTAGTTGAGGTTTGTGATGGTCAAGTGGTTGAGGTTTTTGATGGCCGAGTAGTTGATGTTTGTGATGGCAAAGTGGTTGAGGTTTTTGATGGCCGAGTAGTTGAGGTTTTTGATGGCCGAGTAGTTGAGGTTTGTGATGGTCAAGTGGTTGAGGTTTTGATGGCCGAGTAGTTGAGGTTTTTGATGGCCGAGTAGTTGAGGTTTGTGATGGCAAAGTGGTTGAGGCTTGTGATGGTCAAGTGGTTGAGGTTTTTGATGGCCGAGTAGTTGAGGTTTTTTGATGGCCTAGTAGTTGAGGTTTGTGATGGCAAAGTGGTTGAGGTTTGTGATGGTCAAGTGGTTGAGGTTTTTGATGGCCGAGTAGTTGAGGTTTGTGATGGCAAAGTCGTTGAGGTTTGTGATGGTCAAGTGGTTGAGGTTTTTGATGGCCGAGTAGTTGAGGTTTGTGATGGCAAAGTGGTTGAGGTTTGTGATGGTCAAGTGGTTGAGGTTTTTGATGGCCGAGTAGTTGAGGTTTGTGATGGCAAAGTGGTTGAGGTTTGTGATGGCCAAGATGTTGAGGTTTGTAATGGCCAAGTGGCCAGGCCTGGGGTAATCACTAATCGTATTCATCGATTTTTTAATTGATTACATGATTACACTGTAATCATCATGTAATTGATTACCTTGCTCAAAATTGATTACATTATTTGTAATTAATCAATTGCAGCTTAAATTCAGTCTGTAATTATGATTACAATTTGATTGATGTTGATTACTTTCAGATTTTACATGAAACTATTGAAATTCAAATGATTTATTTCACATGTTCCAGTTTAACTAAGGTAGTAAAATATCAAGTGAGACATTTTAAGACATCACTCACAATGAAGAAATAAGTTTTAATCCATACAGTTAACCATATTCTAACTGAAAGATAGACATCATTGTTTGGCTGGTATTCTAACCAAAATGTCTAATAATTGGATATATGATGTCTTTGAATTTCCTAAAGAAACATCTGGAAATGTGACAGCACAGTGCAAATTGTGCCCTAAGAAGATAAATGGAAACACTAAGTCACATTCAAATTTCATTACCCACATAAAGGTAAGTTAAATTTTGTTTCACATATTTTGGTTACACCATGTTTTAAAAAGTTTCAAACAATGTAGATAACTTCTTGACATTGTATATTCTAGAGTTTATGTCAGATGCATATTACCATATTTTAATTATATGCAACAGTTATTTTGTAAGGTGATAGACAATGTGTTTATATTATAATGAATACTGATGTATCATTAAAGTGTTTGTAAAAAAAATGATAATTTCTTTGTAAAGTCTATTGTCTCTTTGAATTCCCATATAAAAATGTATTGTTTTCACACATGTTTTAACACCTGTATACAGCATACTGTACAATTGACACTTTTCAAAATTTCTGTTGCAGAGAGTTCATTATGAAACCTACACCAAGAAGACTGAGGACCATTCCTGCATCATCGGCCTCTGCAGAGCGTTTGTTTAGTGCTGCGGGTAAAATTTTCCGTCCTGATAGATGCAGTTTGACTGACAGACGGTGAAGCTAAAGTACAATGCTAAAATATGACAAAGTGATGTGACAGTAACTAAAAGTGTGTTAAATTGATGACTGTTGATGAGCTGGAAATCCTTTGTGTATATAATGTATATATTAAATAGCATTAAGAAACTTCTGTTTATAGTTATACATGGAATGTAATCAATTATCAATCAATTACTTTTTTAAAGTAATTGTAATTTAATTGATTACAGAGGCAAGTCTGAGAAATCAATTGTAATCAATTACAATAAAATCTGAAAGTCATTGTAATTAAATCAATTACTGATCAATGTAATCATCCCCAGGTCTGACCACATGCCATCACAAACCTCAACTTCTCGATCATCAAAAACCTCAACCACTTGACCATCATAAACCTCAACCACTTTGCCATCACAAACCTCAACTACTTGGCCATCAAAAACCTCAACCACTTGACCATCATAAACCTCAACTACTCGGCCATCATAAACCTCAACTACTCGGCCATCAAAAACCTCAACCACTTGACCATCACAAACCTCAACCACTTTGCCATCACAAACCTCAACTACTCGGCCATCAAAAACCTCAACCACTTGACCATCATAAACCTCAACCACTTTGCCATCGAAAACCTCAACTACTTTGCCATCAAAAACCTCAACCACTTGATCATCAAAAACCTCAACTACTCGGCCATCACAAACCTCAACTACTCGGCCATCATAAACCTCAACTACTCGGCCATCAAAAACCTCAACCACTTGGCCATCAAAAACCTCAACCACTTGGCCATCAAAAACCTCAACCACTTGACCATCACAAACCTCAACCACTTTGCCATCACAAACCTCAACTACTCGGCCATCACAAACCTCAACTACTCGGCCATCATAAACCTCAACTACTCGGCCATCAAAAACCTCAAATTCTCGGCCATCATAAACCTAAACCACTTGACCATCATAAACCTCAACCACTTGATCATCACAAACCTAATCCACTTGGCCATCGCAAAACTCAACTATTCGGTTATCTGAACCCCAACCACTTTCCTTTCACAAAACTCAACCAGTTGGCCATCAGAAACCTTAACCACTTGGCCATTAGAAACATCAACCACTTGACCATCAGAAATCTCAACAACTCGGCTATCAGAATTTTAACCACTTGGCCATCAGAAACCTTAACCACTTGATCATTAGAAACCGTAACCACTTGACCATCAGAAACCTCAGCCGTTTGGCAATCAGAAACCTCAACCGCTTGGTCATCAGAAACCTTCACTACATGGCCATCAGAAAGCTCAACCATATGACAATCAGAAATCTCGACCACTTGACTATCAGAAACTTAAACGACTTGGCTATTAGAAACCTCAACCACCTGGGCATCAGAAATATCAACTAAACTTGGCCATGCAAGTTCCATTAGAAGAATCTACTATCTAAATACATGTATGTTTTTCTCACAGGATGAGGTCAGAAAAATGTCATTGATTAGAACTGCGGATCCTCGGAAAATTTCCGCAGCTGTACCAACTGAGCTATCCGACCGCTTGCAAACCTTCTCTCTTATAAAATTGAAAAAGTCTTGTACCAGGACATTTTCATTTTAATAATAACAAAATTTACTTGTTGCAGATAAAACGTTAACATTAAATAAGACATTGATATTTGAAATATTTTTTTTTTATTTTTCTGTATTATATAATTATTATGACATTGGTCAAAAACTATCTAAAATCCAATATGGCATTAACAACTTATTAACAATATGGCAGTCTCAACAATATACGAAACATGATACAATACATTGATAATATAATTACATTATATCTGGAAATATACAATAAGTACATTTTTTTATGTTGCATAACAAAATAAGAGCACATCTTAACTAACTCTTTTCTATCTTCTCGATGAAAAAAATACATAAAATGGAACTGCACCAAACACATAAACAGATATATAAAATAAACATATATGCTGTTAATTATGAGATTGTATGGCATGACTAACAATGTTTTCAGTAATGATTTTAAGAATTATTTATCCATAGATTAATGCAAGTTTGAACATAGTTAAGATAATAGTTCATTTTTTACCTTTTCACAACACTCTAGAATAGAATGATGACAAAACAGTGGTAACATTTAATAAGATAAGCCATGTACAAGTGTCAGTCGAATAAAACCAACAACTTTAACAACCAGAGACTTAGATATCTACACAATTGTGTTAAACAACACTTATACCCTACTGACAATTTCAGGAAAATACCTTTTTATTTTGCAGGTCATTTTGATATTTTTAATATTTTTCTTTATGAAATGAGAAATAGAGATTTGAAGCTTGTAAGAAAAAGTAACTGTTTTGTTATAAGGTCCGTTTTACATAAGAAGTAATTACGTAAGCAA
This sequence comes from Ruditapes philippinarum, assembly GCF_026571515.1. Classification (NCBI taxonomy): domain Eukaryota; kingdom Metazoa; phylum Mollusca; class Bivalvia; order Venerida; family Veneridae; genus Ruditapes; species Ruditapes philippinarum. Next base: position 159,692 of record NW_026866903.1, on the reverse strand, counting down.
TATAAACAAAAATACAATATGTACACTAACTTCTTAACACTAATAATTTAGGTTAACAACAAGAGATATTATATAAAATAATATAGTGAATATTACAATATTGCAAGCATATATGCTGTTTTTATTTAAAATTTGTCCATAAAGACAACCAGTCTTGTCCGAAAACGAAATAGACAAGAGATGGTCGATAGATATTACAACGGCACAAAATCACTGTTGCTATAAGTCATCGCACTCATATCATTCAATATACCAAAAAATCATGTCAAAATAAAAAAAAACTTGTTGCTTTCTTTCAAAATTTCTACATGCAATTTTCTTTCTGTGACATTTAAGAAAACATTTAGCCTGTTTTCTATATTATCTCGCTGTGTTCATTTAAAAATGTTTTCACTTTTTGCAGAATATTGAATTTCCAAGTTTTTGGTGTTTATATTACACGTTTAAAGTCTCTGAAAGTTTATAGCTGTGAAGGAAGTTACCATTTCTTTTATCTTCAGCATCACAACTGTAGTACACCATTTTTGTTTCCTCAGACCAACATACAGTATATGGTCTATTCAGACCCTGCAACACAATTTTCCCTGTTGAGCAGTCTCCTGATATTTCTTCTATAACATTTCTCTTCCTGTCACACACAAAGATAGTGCCATCACCTGACAGTGATATTCCTCTTGTCTCACCCATATCACTATAGCTTTCAATCACATCACCTTGCCAGTTTAATCTTATTACTGATTGCATCAAACGGTCAGACACATAGATAGAACATCTATTACATGTGACATAACATGGATTTTGGAAGATAGTTTCGCCTTCAATTGTTGCCAGTATAGTGCCATTCATATCAAGGATCTGGAGTTTTGCAGGACCAAGGTATGTCACAACAAGTTTACCTTGGTTACAGCTTATTCCATAACAGTGTCCATCCAGCATTATAGTGTTCTTCCTTTTAAGTTTGTTTGATGAGACTGATATAAACTGTATTGCTTGTTTATAAGGAAGGGTGACAGCAAGCTCAGTACTGGTTACTGTGGTGATATTCCATGGTGCATCATCTTTTTCATAACCTAGTTGTAGTTGTTCAGACACGGATTGACTGCTGGTATCCACAATCTTTACAGCTTTGTTATAGTGGTCAGTGATGACCACAAGGTCAGGAGTCAGCAAAGTCATTCCGGTAATCCAGCACGTTGTTTTATCTTTTGATGTCTTCACGCCGATTTCCCCCTGATGTGAAGATTGTCTGCACTTTAATTGTGCAGATTGAGATTTTATATTGATTGTTCTTTGTGTACCCAAAGACTTCTCTGTTTTAAGGAGATCTACTGTTGGCTGCTTTGCTTTAAATTTGAGTTCTTTGATAGCAAATGATGAAAGCTGCAGTGTTTTTCTCTCCACGTCTCTCAATGTTTTCTCCGCAAGTTTAAGTTCCATGAAGAGTTTATCAGCTTGTTTTGATGTGTTGAGTTGTTTGATGGCATCTGCTGATGTCTTCAGAGATTTGGTTATTTCTTCACATGTTGCTTCTACTGCTTTAAGTTGTTTGTTATTTTCTTGTTCTATGACTTTAGCTGCATCTTTCGTTTGCCTCTCCAGTTCATCCAATCTTTGGTTGAATTCTTGCCGAAACTTGTTTATGTCAGCCAATGCTCCTTTCACAGAGGTGTTGGATTTGTTTGTCATCTTTTTGACATCTTCTACAATCTGTTGATATTGGTCAGAAGTGGTATCTACCACTTTCAAGATAACTTGATATTCTTTACTGCCTATTATATCATCAGATATATCAGGTATATAATCAACTTCGCAGGATGTAGCTTGGTGTTCAAGGGTAACACAAACGCTGCAGAGTAATTCTTCATGATCATTGCAGTAGAACTTTATCATTTCTTTCTGATGTTTGCCACAGGGTGTGGTAAGTTGATCAGACTTGCCTGTATGGGTAGCTGTTGAGGGCTGATGCAAAACTTTAGGCATATTTGAACCTTTTAGAAGTGTATGATGTTTGGAATGTTTGTGTTTTTTATGGGCTTTATAGCAAGTCTTACATAAGTGTTCCTTGCAGTCAGTGCAATAACCATGGGCAGGAAGTTTAGTTCCTTCCTCATCACAAGGCTGGCAGTAAACTTTAAGATCTTCATTTGATGAAAATTGATCTGATGCTCTCTTTCCTTGGACAGCCATCTTTTTATCTAAAATGTAAATTGAAGTGTTTTGTTATTTTGTGAATACATAAATAGTTTAAACTTAACTAACTAGTTTAGTTCTACTAAAACATAGATACATTTAGCAACTTCCTTACTGATATATCTTTCTGTGGTAAAATTAGAGTCGTGAATATCTTGTAGGAATTATACCTTGTAGCTGGGATATTTGTAACTCGAGTTAATTAAATGTATGCTAAGAGTTGATATCATGGTATGATATATTCAATAGCTATTTAATCTTCATCTAATAGCGCTTGTAAAAATAATGTTATATTTTTAGTGCTGTAGCAATTACTATTATTTTCTATTCAGATGAAAAGCCTTTATATAAAATAGAGAAAAAAAGAATCCCCAAAGAAAGTCCAACACGGCAAAATTTATATAAAGAACTTGTTTGTCTTGACAAATTTTAAGATTATTTTTAAAACATTGAAATATTCAACCTAAAGTTTTATTTCAAGACTTTGTTTGGCACCTAAAGAAATTTTGTGTAGCTTTTAGCAAATAAAGCACTTAAAATCTGCCATGTGTTTGAAAAGTATTGATCTAGTTTTTTTGAAAAGCATTAACTATTTAAAGACTATTAGCCTTAAATAGAGAAAATAAGAATCCCTAAAGAAAGCCCCAACACGTCAAAACTGAAAATGTTGCAGATCCGGTTTGATTGAGCCTGTTCATGGACGGTACTGTCAAGTGCACACTACCGTCCAAGCACCCTAACACCGGCTTTTGCAGTATTCAACATTTACACATGAAATGGTAAAAAATCCGTAGATGTGTATCCGTAGTTAAACCTTATGTAACCAAACGTGATTTGCATTTACCGCCAGTATAAATCTCGTCCCTGCACTCTGAACAGGCTCCGTATTGTTGGTAGCTCAAATGTTTGTATTTTGATACCGAAATCCCTATATTTTGAAATGAGCTACTCGAAATTATACATAGGCAGCACAAAACGATTGCATAAACTTTTTGAGGATTAAAAGAAGAAAGAACAGTGTATCTTTAAAAAAAATCTATATTTATTGGATCAAATTTTCTTATAATATTTTTTTCTCTCGGCAACAGAGCATTTTTGTAATTAATGAAGAGTCACACAATTTAAAGTGGAAACTTAAAACTTAGATCGTCATGTTTTCAAACAGTTATTCATTCATATTTTTTATACTTAGATATCTACATGAAACATATTTTACCTTTAGTAATCCTTAAAATTTCTTCACAGGTTTGAACTCATCCACAGCATTTTTTATCTGATGAAATTATTTTGTAACTGAATCAAAATTTTTTTATACCGATATTTACTTCCTTTTCTTGCAACATTGATTTTATTATTTAAAGTTACGCTCTGTTACCCGGGTATTACCCGAGCTACTTATCAAGCGGACGGTAGATGAGCGACTGTTATGATATGTTTTTTTATGAGATTGGTTGATACATTGTTAGAGAATGTTTTCTATGTTAGCTTGTGTGTGTTTAGCTCTTCCTGATGAATTATTTAAATATTGCTATTTTTACCTCGGCCACATATGTGAGTGGGAACTCTATAGAAATTTCTTATTTTTCTTCTTGTCTTGAGCGTTTTTCTTAAAATTATTTTAACTAGTTCAGAAATAAGAATTACATAATTAGGGTCATGAGCTCAGTAGGCGAAGTTTTATAACTCTTTATTGCTTTGTGACAAAGTTATTCATATTTTATAAACACCAAAAAACTGATGCATAATGTAAAGCACCTGCTCATCCGCCCGTCAGCAATCTCGGGTCCATCCTGTCTTTATTCAACAGATCGAATGAAATAGAAACTGTACATAATATGAGCCGCGTCACGACAAAACCAACATAATGGGTTTGCGACCAGCATGGATCCAGACCAGCCTGCCCATCCACGCAGTCTGATCAGGATCCATGCTATTCGCTATCGGTTTCTCTACTTGTTATAGGGTTTGTAAGAGAACAGCATGCATCCTGATCAGACTGCGCAGGCTGGTCTGGATCCATGCTGGTCGCAAACCCATTATGTTGGTTTTGTCGTGACGCGGCTCATATAGGTTTGAGCTTCCTACGAACAACATCATACTGACGAAGGAATTTGAATATTTTGTGTCAAACCTATATATCTTTTTGATCCGATGAAATTAAAATAACACATTACCGGGGAGAAATGTTAATGATATTAAGACAATGTGCAGAACCTAGGTATGAACCTTCACAGATAGAAAATGACCCCGCCCCGGAGCTCAATTATTTTAGTTTGACTTTCACAGGAATAAAAATTTACCCAAAATTTGACTACAATGCCTAGAGATAAGAATATGTTGCATGTAGCATTTTCTTGACCTTTTAAATATACCTTGATCATTACCCTGTGGTCAAAATTGGCCCCAATACCGGGTCACATAGTTTACATATACTTATATAGTAAACATATCATAAAATAATTCTCCTCCTAAGCTACATTGTCCAGAGCACAGTAGATATGTTCATTTAGCATCATATTGATGGGATCACTTAGTTTATATATAAATATAAAGTAAAGCACATTTATTTTGTAAAATTACAATGCCTTTGCAGTGTCCTCGTTGTTACTATCAAGAGCTGTGAGTAAAGGAGATTATTGTCAACCTCTGGCGGCTCTTTCTGTTAACATGTTTTAATTCACACTTTACAATATTTAATTGTGACAGAAATTTGTTAGAAGGTAAAGAAATCATCAGTTAATGTGTTCATGTCAAATTATGGCATTGCTGTTAGTATTGCGTAGAAGTTGCAGAATTATTCTTGCTGTTCTTCTATCAGTCAGTGAGTCCTCAGACTCGAGGCTACCCCCCAATATTTCCAGCAACAACCAATATATTCAGCATTTATCCCTTTATGCTCAACAACACATCATTGTCTTCATTAACATCAACAACAGTATTTATTAAAAACTTGGCTTGGTTTGTTTTTTTATCAGCTACTGAACTCATTATTTAGGGTATATTTTCTAAGGCAGCATACATTTTGATGATGATGATGATGAGGATGACAATAGAAAATGCCCTGAATAATTTTGCTTGTGTGTGATATAATTAATTAAGAGCAGTAACTCTTCTATGTGTGTTTAATTCCTTGTACAACTGTGTTTTCGATTGTTCTTGGTAAGGGACAGACACACTACATAAATCGAGCAGTTCATCGATAGACCGATGTTGTTTTTGCTAGGATATAAATATTATATAGAAGTGTGTGGTGCATTTTTCTTTATAGATTTTAGTTAACGACATAAGTGTTTGGTAGAAATTATACATTTTACAATTGTATTTTATACTACAGGTAACATAATTATGTTTGTTTGAATACACATGAAACATGTATAAATGATAATAATAATAATTACAGTTTATATTAAACTAAATTTGATAGTGTGTAGCTTGCATTCTAACATTAAGAAAAAATTAAATTGTACATTTGTAAGTATTAATTTAGTAGGATATTTTTGAAAAGATTTTGTAATGCCCCAGCATAATGATAGAAAGATGGGTAAAATGTTCTTTTTTTTGTCTCGTCCGTGGACAAGTTTAACCTTTGTCATAACATAGTTGTCCTATGAGCTGCAACTTTCATACCACTATGTTGTCCTTCATCTTTTTCACGTCTTTCACAAAAATAGTGAATGATTTGAGAGGATGAAAAGAGTAACTTGAATAAGAGATTCCAGTGCTATGTTAAAGCTTTACTTTTTCGTTTCTTTTTTTTTGTTTTAGAAAAATTGTGAGATGTAAGTTCTTCTTCCTTAATCTCCACAATATATTTGACCAGATTTGAATTTAGAAAAATTAAGTCAATTAGATGACAATATCAAAATACAAACATTGAGTACAGAGACTGGTCAGCCGACACAGGTCCCTGCAGGTTAAGAGATTAGATAAAAATTGTTGAAATTTTAATAGAAAATGTGTTAAATCAAGCTTCTTTGATCAAGAAATAATTCTCTCAATTGAAAGTTTTAGGTATTTTTATTTAACTTATGTCTTTACATTTGTTCTTTCAGGTTCTGCTATTGTTCTGATCAACCTTGATGATGTCAATGACAACGGACCTAAATTCACAAACTTTACTGCCACTGTTGCTGAAGGTCAGATTGTATCTACCTTAGTTACGACCTTGACCCAGTTTACTACTGACCCTGATGATGTGAAAAACCAGGGACCATATACATATGAGAAGTTGGCAGGAAGCCATGTTTTATTAATGGTTAAATTACTATGAACAGAGGGGAATAAGATAATGAACATATTGTGCAAGATGTGTTTAAACAGTGATTCTAGAATTTAACACATGACAAATTTAAACAATTAATAGCTCAAGTAGCGTTTTTTATGTTTAAAAAAGACGGAACTAAAGGGAATCTAAGCCAGTGTATATGATTTATACAAGACATAAAAGTTCTATCAGTGAGAATGGTTAACAAAAGGAAGATAGTTTTTATATTGTTTGCTTTATACTAACACTTACTGCTAGCGTGGATAGAAGAACGTTGCAAGAATGAAAGATTCTTTAAACTGTAACTTTATGAGAGGACTATGGTTGTAATTTTTTTAATTTAATGTTATTTGTTATATAGATGCTAGTCAGATATCTATAACAGCGCTGGCTTGCCTCTCTTTTTTTATCTTTTGTTGTCTTTTAACAAATAAAGTGACGATAACATTGAATCAGAGTGACTTTTTTGTTCTAAATTTACACCATTACATGTTATATTTGTGAACAGGACATTGCCCTGTATAGTTATTATATACTGTTCATATATGATATTTCAATATAAAAAACTGAAATCATGAAACCAGTAGCAAAAGACGCTCGATTAGATTACAAAGAAGTTTGTGAAGTATGTTAATGTATGTATAAATTGCATAATAATAGTCGGCACCAAGCTGCTTGCAAAAGCTATTATGATCACCCTCGGCAGGATAAAGAAATGTTATTATAAGACAAAATTTAAAGATGTTTTAACATTGATTTAATGAAAATTTAAACTGCTTTTTAAGCCATAGGCCAGAACGAAGCCTTGCCAGACATCTTCTCCAAGACCAAAAATACCAAGAAAACAAAAAGAAATACAAAGGACAAAAAGTGAACAAATGTTGTATGAAAAATTCAGAAAAAAGGGTAAACAATGTATCACTATACAAAGGACAAAAGTAAAATGTATTATAACACATAGGACAAAGGTGAATAGTATCATGATATAAAGGACAAATGTAAGCAATGTACATGTGGTATGAAATATTCAGGAAAAAAACAAAACATTGATTTTAAATACAGGACAGATGTTAACAATGTACTAGTATCAGACAGGCCTGTAAACAACATATCATAAAACACTGGACACAGGAAAATAATGTATCATAAAAACTGGACAATCATTGTACACAGGGCAAATGTAAACACAGTATCATATTGAACATGACTGAAATTTGCTTATACAGTTTATTGTATCAGTGCCAATCAGATCTCATTCAATAATTACGATTTTTCGTTTTTTCTTGGTAACCTTTTCAGACACACTAAAAACGTAAAGGTGACAGACTTGTATATAATGTTAAGTTCATTTTGTTAAGTTCATTGAACATATGATAAGCGAAAAATAACCTGAGGAACGCATTACTTCATCGTATAAGGATCTTTTAAACCATTGACATACTGTGAAGTAGCTAAAACAATATAGCTCCCTCGATCAATGCCTTGATGAGATTATAACTAACAGTAGTATGTTCCAAATAATTCACAGTCACAAATAATCAACCACTTGGCCATCAGAAAAACTTTAACCACATCTGGAAGTTCCCTAAGCATGATCTAAATATTTTTTCTTGTAGCTTGAGGTCAGAAAAATGTCATGGATTAGAACTATGGACCCTCGGAATACCTTTCAATAGCTGTACCAACTGAGCTATCCAGGGATAAATCTTATCCTTAGTAACTGAAAAGCTTGTACCAGGACAGTTTTATTTCAATAATAACAAATTTTACTTGTTGCAGACAAACTGAAACATGAAAAAAGACAGTGATAGTGTGAAATATCTTTTTTATTTTTCTATATTACGAGTATATATGATGACAATGGTAAAAAAACTATCTAAAATCCAATATGGCATAATTAACTATAATAAACAATATGACAGTTATAAAAATGTACAATATATGATACAGTAACATGTTTGACATATGCAATAAGTACTGCTGTTTATATTACATAATAATAATATAAGAACACATCTTTACCGAAGATTTGGTGTAAACTCTTTACATAAAACTGATCGACAGCATCAAACACATTTACAGCCAGATAAATTACACATATGTTGTTAATGATTAAATTGTGTGTCATGACTTAAATGTTTCCAATAATAATATTTAAGAATTGTTTATCCATGAATTCAAATTCATGTTAAATGTCAATGCGATATTTAAAATCTATTCTAAGATCAATAAATGGGAAAAGAAGGTTTCAATTGCAAGGGTGGTTTAATGTCAACATAGTTGACCAGTCTGCTTCACCTGTAAATCATTTAAGTCAATAATGGTAGAAAAATTAAACTTCAACATGATTAATAGAAAGGAAACAAATATTTTCAATTAGTTTCAGTATTTTTGGATTTTTAAAGTAGTTTTTCTTTTGTTTTGTTCAGATTTCAATTGCAACATTTTACTCTCCTGACTGTTTTCTTTTCATGGATCGAGTTGTTTTTATTTATAAAATGATAGGATCATTTGTATGAATCTATGAAATGCTATAAGAATTAAAATATGCTGAAATCACATCCCAATATCTCTTAACAAAATATTCAAAATTAAAAGTTAAGGAAACAGTGCAATTTTAACCTCTTTAGAAAAAATGTCAACAATCAACAATAGAATGTTGACGAAACGTTTGTAATATTTAATAAGATAATAATGACATGATGACATGTATACGTGTCAGTCGGGTAAGACCAACCATCACTTTTACCCTACTGATAATTTTCAGATAAATACCTTTCTATTTTGCAGTTTTTAGTCATTTTGATATTTACAATATTTTATGAAGTGAAAAATAGAGATTTGAAGCTAAGAAAATAATTATTTTGTTACAAAGGTTGTTTTTACATCAGAAAAGATCACGACAGAAGTGGAAGCAGTTGTATTTAAAACACCTTGTACGATTGTTGAATTTCAAGTGCTCCAATTTTTCTATGTAGAAATTTCAAATTACTTTTAGGCATTTGGGACTGACAGTTGAGCTCATATAAAAACTTTGTTTCATGATGCAGTCACATGTATATATCTATATAAGCATAAACTACATATAAGTAATAATAAGTTATGTGTTAATAAAATGCATATTAATTATAACAAATTATAAGCACAAATAAAGCTCCTATAAGTAGTAACAAGTTCTAAGAATAAAATTATATTATCATTTTAAATTGTTATATCAATGAATATTACCATTGCTTTCATTGGTTTTTGTTGAATGTTTGGGCTTTATGAAAAAAACACCATTTATTTCTTTTTATGTTTGTTCAAACCTGTTGATTTTTTTTGCTCTAAATTGTAATCAACTTTTATATATTTTCTCTCTTCCCTTAGTTGCAACGGCATTTACTTTTGACAAACCTTTTTGCTATTTACATAATCTATGATATATAGTGCAATTTGCTACATTTATCCTGAGATAAGAAAGCATTCAGAGAAGTTAAATTGTACTAAGATAATTTAGTAGGCTATGTTTTGGAATTGGATATACCAGCAGGATACGTTTTTATATGTAAAATTATTTTCATAATACTAGTGGGGCGACTTAATAAATATCGAAATGTATTAAAACTTTGAATGATCATGTTAACTTTGATACATTATTTGGTCACATATCCTCATATACGTGTCTTCATACCAACATGTTGAATAATTAATACATATATGTGATGACCTTGACCGTCAATGTCATATAAAATTTCCATTACTTTGTTAAATAATAACAGATTTGATACTTGGACAGAACACGATTACTGATAAAACTGACTTGTTAAATGATTCAGATATCACCTTGAATTTCAAAAAAATATGATACACAAGACAACAAGGAAAGGTGACGTTCAATGAACGCAATCCCACACGAATCAGTGGCATGGAGCCTAGGCGAACCCCAAACAAAAACAGGACAGGGCACAAGGCAGAGCACGAACAGGCCAATCACCAAAATGACAATTAATTTGTAACTGATAAGGAACTCAAAGAAAACAAATAAATGATTGAATAATAGGCCCACAAAGTCAAAGGGCACAGGGGAAGGGGACAGGAGACCCGGGGAAGGGGGGGGAGGTAAATTAAAGAAATAAGACTAGGGGCAAAGGGGAAGATACTTACTGTAGACGAGAAAACAAGGGACACAAGAAAAAGTGTCACCAAACAGTATGAAAAACATAGACATACATCTGAGGAACAAAGAGGGGCGCCGCCTTGGAACGGTCAGCAGCACAAGTACTGCTGGGGAGTTAAAACCGGTTAATAGTGCACCAAACCTCACTATTAGCCCCACCATGATCCTACAAACGAGACAGTGTAAATAAAATAAATCTCGCCAAATGAAATTCTAAATATCGGTTCTCAATTCTCAACACTTAACAGTGCTGCCATCAATGTTCCCGGAGGACTAGAAAAATATAAACTGAAGTGAAGTACAGGGCAACTTTTTACAGCTGCCACACAACACTTGACACCTGCTGTTGTGAAGTATAAAAATCTGGAAACAAAGTGATCCCTCGGAAGCATTAATCATAACAAAATTACATGAAAATTTCTGACACGGTTTTATTGAGTCTGCACATGAAGGATAGTGAATAAGTGCAACATCCCTCACAAGTAACAATACAGGTATGAACAACACGTGAACGAACACAGAGGGGTACCGCCTTGGAACGGTCAGTGGTAGTTAAACCACTGGGGAGTTTAAACCGGTTAATGGTGCACCAAACCTCACTCTTAGCCCCACCATGTTCCTATAAACGAGACAGTGTAAAAAAATGAATCCCCGCCAAGTGAAATTGTTGTTATAGTTACAAAAGGTTAAATAAGTGTAACACCAAAATGATCATGTAGAAACATATCAAAGTAAACCCAATGACCATAACAAAAGTATGCAATGTCCTAAAGGAAGAAAGAGCAACAAGAAAATCACCTACAAGGGCCCGACGAAGAAAGGCAGAAGACGAACATTAAGACAATGCTTTAAGAACTGTCCATCATAGAGTTTCATACTTGGTCCGTGAGATGTAATCAAAAGAGGAAAGCGTAGTGTCCAACTGTAAAAGGGTTGAACACTAAGCGTGCGGTATGTGTTAAAATAGTAGGGTCATAACCTCTTTTAATAAAACGTTTAATGATTTTAGTGAAAACAGCAGAAAAATTACCATGACCCAAAATCTTACGAAGTTTGTAAATTACATCGCCATAAAAACCAGGCTGGCTAATCCCTTGTTCAAGGTCAAATTATCTTATTTTTCTTAGAAAGTATGTTTTATTTGTCTATATGTCAACATTTCTAAATGCAATTTTCTTCTCTGATATGTTTGCATTAAGAAATAAAAAAAACCCACTTAAGTCTGATTTTTACATTATCTCACTGTGTTCGTTGTAAACCTTTTTTATGTATCTTTTTGCAGAATATTGAATTTCCAAATTTAAGGTGTTTTTATTACATGTTTAAAGTCTCTGAAAGTTTATATATGTAAAGGAGGTTATTATGTTTTTCATCTTCAACTTCACAGCTGTAGTACACCATTTTTGTTTCCTCAGACCAACATACAGTATATGGTCTATTCAGACCCTGCAACACAATTTTTCCTGTAGAGCAGTCTCCTGATATTTCTTCTATAACATTTCTCTTCCTGTCACAAACAAAGACAGTACCATCACCAGACATTGATATTCCTCTTGTCTCACCCATATCACTATAGCTTTCAAGCACATCACCTTGCCAGTTTAATCTTGTTAATGATTGAATCAAACGGTCAGACACGTATATAGAACATCTATTACATGTGACATAACATGGATTTTGGAAGATAGTTTCAGCATCAATTGTTGCCAGTATAGTGCCATTCATATCAAGGATCTGGAGTTTTGCAGGACCAAGGTATGTGACAACAAGTTTACCTTGGTTACAGCTTATTCCATAACAGTGTCCATCCACCTTCATAGTGTGCTTCCTTTTAAGTTTGTTTGATGAGACTGATATAAACTGTATTGCTTGTTTATAAGGAAAGGTGACAGCAAGCTCAGTACTGGTAATTGTGGTAATACTCCACGGAGCATCATCTTTTTCATAACTTAGTTGTAGTTGATCAGACACGGATTGACTGCTAGCATCCACCATCTTTACAGCATTGTTATAGTGGTCAGTGATGACAAGAAGGTCAGGAGTTAGCAGAGTCATTCCTGTAATCCAGCATGTTGTTTTATCTTTTGATGTCTTCACACTGATTTTCCCCTGATGTAAAAATTGTCTGCACTTCAATTGTACTGATTGAGATTTTATATTGATAGTTCTTTGTGTATCCAAAGACTTCTCTGTTTTAAGGAGATCTGCTGTTGCGTGTTTTGCTTTAAATTTGAGTTCTTTGATAGCAAATGATGAAAGCTGCAGTGTTTTTCTCTCCACGTCTCTCAATGTTTTCTCTGCAAGTTTAAGTTCCATGAAGAGTTTATCAGCTTGTTTTGATGTGTTGAGTTGTTTGATAGTATCTGCTGATGTCTTCAGAGATTTAGTTATATCTTCACATGTTGCTTCTGCTGCCTTCAGGTGATTGCTATTTTCTTGTTCTATGACTTTAGCTGCATTTTTAGTTTGCTTCTCCAGTTCATCTAATCTTTTTTTGAATTCTTGCCGAAACTTGTTAATGTCTGCTAATGCATCTTTCAGAGAGGTGTTGGATTTGTTTGTCATCTTTTTGAAATCTTCTACAATCTGTTGATGCTGGCCAGAAGTGATATCTACCGCATTCAAGATAACTTGATATTCTTTACTGCCTATAATATCACCAGATATGTCAGGTATATAATCAACTTTGCAGGACGTCGCTTGGTGTTCAAGTGTGACACAAACGCTGCAGAGTAATTCCTCATGATCATTGCAGTAGAACTTGATCATTTCTTTCTGATGTTTGCAACATGGTGTGGTAAGTTGATCAGACTTGCTTGTGTGGGTGGCTGTTGAGGGCTGATGCAAAACTTTAGGCATATTTGAACCTTTTAGAAGTGTATGATGTTTAGAATGTTTGTGTTTTTTATGGGCTTTAAAGCAAGTCTTACATAAGTGTTCCTTGCAGTCAGTGCAGTAACCATGGGCAGGAAGTTTAGTTCCTTCCTTATCACAAGGCTTGCAGTAAACTTTAAGATCTTCATCTGATGCCATGGTTGTTGATGATGTAAATTGTCCTGATGCTTTCTTTCCTGAGACAGCCATTTTTTCTATCTAAAATATATACATGTAAATGTAAGGAGTTTTGCAATTTTGTGAATACATAAATAGTTTAAAACATAGATACATATTTTGACAAATATTAAGATTTGTCAGAATAATCATACAGTTATATCTGTTAAGTTTGTTTTCTAGAACGATACATTTGTTTGAGGTGTAGTGTAGATATCATGTATAAGTGTGCAGTTATTATTAAAGCTGTTGCTACTCGCATAAACTCTCTTTACAATTATGTAAATGTCAAATCGTTAAGCTAGCGATGGGCACACTCTGAGTGTTTTTTTTTTAGAAGCGAATACTGTTGATTGTTGAGGTCAATGCTGCTGTACCTCCATATCTTTAAAATTGGTTCATTACTTAATCCTTCCTGAGATTAAATAACATCAAAGCAAGTCATTCTCCTTACAATATTAGATTAAGATATAAAGGATATTGAGTGTTAGTTTAATACTGTATTTTATTTAACGAGTTGAATAAAATTATTTTATGCGACTCTATATGGCGATCGTAATATTATTTTATTCAGTGAGTTCAATGATTTCAGAAATGAACTTTCACGAATCTAATATTCTTTCTATTACATACCAAAAAGTAGGACGGTTTAAAGTGAAAAAGTCCCATTTTTTTATTTATCGCGCCTTAACGCTTTGTTTGTATAACGCAAATATACCGGTATGCACGACCGTTCAGTTCCGTTTTTACGGAGTCGCAAAAGCAGGACGGGTATGTGATAATATGGAACATTCAATCTAAAGTTTTTGTCAAGTCTTTGATTGTTACAGACATTTTTGTAGCCTTTTGTACATAAAGCACTAAAAATCTGCCATGCGTTTGGAAGCTATTGATCTACATTTTTTAATGACCTTAATTATTTTAAGACTATAATCCTTAAGTAATCTGATGTAACCAAAAGTGATTTTGCCAACAGTATAAATCCCGGCCAGCCTTCACTTCCGTGCACTCTGAACAGGCTCCATATTGTTGGTAGCTCAATTTTTGTATTTTGATACTGACATGTCTTTATTTTGAAATTAACTGTTCCAAATTATTGGCAGGATAAAATGATTATACGAATCTTTAAGGGATTAAAAGAAGAAGAAAAAAGAGAACCTTTTTTTTTTAAAAAAATTTCATTGGATTGAATGTTCATAAAATATTTCTTTTATCGTCAAAACATTTTTGTTTCTAAAGAAGAGTCACAAAATTTAAAGTGGAAACTAAAAAATTAAATCGTCATGTTTTTCAAACATTTTTTTATACTTAGATATATAACTACATAAAATATATATTACCTTTAGTAATCCTTAATTTTTTTTCACAGGCAGTATGTTTTTTATCTCATGAAATTATTTCGTAACTGAATTCATAAAATTTTAAACCGATATTTACTTCCTTTTCAGGCAACATTGATTTTATTATTTGACCTGAAAGGTGACTTAAATTCAGATCATGTTACCCGCGCTATTTGTCTAGCGGAGGATAGTTGGGCGACTGTTTAGATATGTTTTTAATGAGATTTGTTGATGCTATAAAGTGTCTAGACTTTTTTGAGAATGTTTACAATAGCTCTTTTACTGTTGAATTATTAAAATATTGCTACACAAATTAGAGCGGGGGGCTCTGTAGAAATTTCTTTCTCCAGTCCTGTCGTGGGTGTTTTTTTCTTAAATTCAGAAATTTTTAGTACATATTAAGGGCCATAAGTGTGCTCAGTTCGCAAAGTTCTATTACTCTTTATTACTTTGTGATATTCACTTTTTATAAGCAACAAAAATAAACTGCTTCATAATGTAAAGCATCACCTGCTCATCCGTCTGTCAGCAATGTCGTGTCCATCCTGTCTCTTTTCAAATAGAAACTCTACATAATATAGGTTTGAGCTTCCTCCGTTCAACATCAAACTTATGTATTTCAAAATTTTGTGTCAAAACTATATCTTTTTTAACTGATGAAATTAAAAAATAAAGATAATACTGGGCAAAATTGTTAATGATAATAAGACAATGTGCAAAAAACAGATAGAAAATGGCCCCGCCCCGGGGCTCACTTATTTTAGTTTGACTTAAAAAGGAAAATAATTTAAATTTTATTGTGTGAAACCACAATCCCAAAAGATTAGAATATGCTGCATGTAGCATTTTCTTGACCTAAAATTACATTAATCAATTCCCAAAAATGGCTTCATAATTTATTTAGACTTATATTGTAAACTTATCTAGAAAAAATTCTCCTTCTAAGCTACATTTTTCAAGATATTTTTATTTAGCATCACTTTTTTAGGGTCACCTAGTTAATCTATACTTATAAAGTAAAACACATCTATATTTGTCAAATTACACTGCAATTGCAGTGTTCTTGTTATCATTACTAAGGGCATTGAGTACAGGAAATAAGTGTCAATTTTTGATGACTCTTTCTGTTAATATTTTACTTTCATTCACAGATTACAAGTTGATTGTGACAGTAATTTATTTTTATCTTCTGTTGTCTTTTAACAAATAAAGTTGCGATAACCTCGAATCAAACTGACTTTTGTTTTTGTGTTTGTTCTTAATTTACACCATACCATGTTATATTTGTGAACAGGACATTGCCCTGTAGAATTATTATACACTGTTCAAATATGATATTTCAATATTAAAAACTTGAATCATGAAACCAGAAGCAAAAGACCCTCGATTAGATTACAAAGACGTTTGTGAAAAATATTTATGTATGTATAAATTACATGGTTATAGTCGGCACCAAGCTGCTTGCAAAAACTATCATGATCACCCTCGGCAGGATAAAGAAATGTTATCATAAGACAACATTTAAAGATGTTTTGGCATTGGTTTAATGAAACTTATACTGCTTTTTAAGCCAAATGCCAGAACGAAACCTGGCCAGACATATTCTCCAAGATCAAGAATACTTAAGAAAAAGAAATACAAAGGACAAAAAGTAAACAATGTAGTATGAAAAATTCAGAAAAAAGGGTAAACATTGTACCACTATGCAAAGGACAAAAGTAAAAGGTATCATTACACACAGGACAAGGGTGGATTATCATAATAGAAAAGGACAAATGTAAACAATCTACATATGGTATGAAATATTCAGGAAAAAAGATTAACATTGATCTTAAATACAGGACAGAAGTAAACAATGTTTCACAGTATATTAAGACCTGTAAACAACATATATTAAAACACAGGTAAATAATGTATCATTAAAATTGGACAAAAGTAAACAATTTATCATTGTACACAGGGCTAATGTAAACAAAGTATCATTATGAACACAACTTAAATTTGCCAGATCTCATTCAATAACTAATTTTCCAACAACGATGTTTCTTTTATTTTCTTGCTCACATTTTCGGACACACTAAAAAACGTGAAGGTGACAGACTTATATATAATGTGAAGTTCATTTTGTTAAGTTCATTGAACAAATGATAAGCGAAAAATAACCTAAGGAACCCATTACTTCATCGTATAAGTATCTTTTAAACCACCGACATAGCACAAAAAATGTAGCTCCCTCGATGCCTAGATGAGATTATAACTAACTGTAGTATGTTCCAAATGATTCACAGTCACAAAAATCAACCACTTGGCCATCAGAAACCTCAACCACACTTGGCCATGGAAGTTCCCTTTGCAGGATCTATTTTCTAAATATTTTTTTTCTTGTAGGGTGAGGTCAGAAAAATGTCAGGGATTAGAACTATGAACCCTCGGAATACTTTTCCGCAGCTGTACCAACTGAGCTATCCAGGGATAAATCTTATCCTTAGTAACTGAAAATCTTGTACCAGGACATTTTTATTTCAATAATAACAAAATTTACTTTTTGCAGACAAAACTGAAAAAAGACAGTGATAGTTTAAAATATTTTTTTTTTATTTTTCTATATTACGAGTATATACGACGACAATGCTAAAAATATCTAAAATCCAATATGGCATAATTAATGACAATGACAAAAGATTTATTTGAGTATTAAACAATATGACAGTTATAAAAATGTACAATATATGATACAATACAGTAATATATCTGAAATATGCAATAAGTACTGCTGTTTATATTACATAATAACAAAATAAGAACACATCTTTACCAAAGATTTGGTGTAAACTCTTTACATAAAACTGATCGACAGCATCAAACACATACACAGTCAGATAAAATTACACATATGTTGTTAATGATTAAATTGTGTGGTTTCCAATAATAATATTTGGGAAATTGTTTATCCATGAATTTAAATTCATGTTAAATGTCAATGCGATATTTAAAATCTATTCTAAGATCAATAAATGGGAAAAAGAGGTTTCAATTGCAAGGGTGGTTTAAGGTCAACATAGTAGACCAGTCTGCTTCAGCTGTAAATCATTTAAGTAAATAATGGTAGAACAATTAAACTTCAACATGATTAATAGAAATCAATTAGTTTCAGTATTTTGGGGTTTTTTAAAGTATTTTTTCTTTTGTTTCATTCAGATTTCAATTGCAACATTTCCTGACTTTTCTTTTCATGGATTGAGTTGCATTTATTTATAAAATGATAGGATCATTTTTATGAATCTATGAAATGCTATCAGAATTAAAATATGCTGAAATCATATCCCAGTATCTCTAAACAAAATATTCAAAATTAAAAGTTAAGGAAACAGTGCAATTTTAACCTCAGGCTCTTCAGACAAAATGTCAACAATCTAAAATAGAATAATGACGAAACATTCATAATATTTAATAAGATAATAATGACATGATGTCATGTATAAGTGTCAGTCGGGTAAGACCAACAACCTTCTGTTAACCATCACTTTTACCCTACTGATAATTTTCAGGAAAATACCTTTCTATTTTTCAATTTTTAGTCATTTTGATATTTTCAATATTTTTATGAATGATTCAGATAACACCTTGAATTTCAAAAAGAAAAGATAAACAAAATCAACAAGGAAAGGCGGCGTTCAATGAACGCAACCCCCACACGACCGAGCAACAAGAACCGGTGGCAAGGAGCCCAGGCGGACCCCAAACAAAAACAGGACAGGGCACAAGGCAGATCACGGACAAGCCAATCACCAAAATGACAAATAAATTGTAACTAATAAGGAATTAAAAGAAAACAAACAAATGATTGAATAAATAATTTGTAACTGATAAGGAACTCAAAGAAAATAAATCAATGATTGAATAATAGGCCCACAAAGTCAAAGGCCACAGGGAAAGGGGACAGGAGACCCGGGGAAGGGGGAGGTAAATTAAAGAAATAAGACTAGGGGCAAAGGGGAAGATACTTACTGTAGACGAGAAAACAAGGGACACAAGCAAAAGTGTCAACAGTGAAAAAACATAGACTTACATCTGAGGGACAAAGAGGGGCGCTGCCTTGGAACGGTCAGCAGCACAAGTACTGCTGGGGAGTTTAAACCGGTTAATGGTGCATAAACCTCACTCTTAGCCCCACCATGTTCCTATAAACGAGACAGTGTAAATAAAACAAATCCCCGCCAAATGAAATTCTAAAATTCGCTACTCAATTCTCAACACTTAACAATGCTGGCATCAATGATCCCGAAGGACCAGAAAAATACAACAACACTGAAGCGAAGTACGGGGCAACTTTTTACAGCTGCCACACAGCACTTGACATCTGCTTTCGTGAAGTATAAACATCTGGAAACAAAGTGATCCCTCGGAAGCATTAACAACAAACAAACACAACAAAATTACATGAAAATTTCAGACTCGGTTTGATTGAGTCTGTACATGAAGGATAGTGAATAAGTGCAACATCCCTCATAAGTAACAATACAGATATGAACAACACGTGACCGAACACAGAGGGGTACCGCCTTGGAACGGTCAGTGGTAGTTAAACCACTGGGGAGTGTAAACCGGTTAATGGTTCACCAAACCTCACTCTTAGCTCCACCATGTTCCTATAAACGAGACAGTGTAAATAAAATGAATCCGCGCCAAGTGAAATTCTAACAGTTGTTATGGTTACAAAAGGCTAAATAAGTAAAACACCAAAAAGATCATGTAGAAACATATAAAAGTAAACCAAATGACCATAACAAAAGTACTCAATGTCCTAAAGGAAGACAGAGCAACAAGAAAATCACCTACAAGGGCCCGACGAAGCAAGGCAGAAGACGAACAGTAAGACAATTCGGTCCCGAAGGGCTTTAAGAACTGTCCATCATAGAGTCTATAAAAGAAGAGCGTAGTGTCCAACTGTAAAAGGGTTGAACACTAAGCATGCAGTATGTCTTAAAATAGTACGGTCATAACCTCTTTTAATAAAACGTTTAATGATTTTAGTAAAAACAGCAGAAAAATTATCATGACCCAAAATCTTACGAAGTTTGTAAATCACATAAAAATCGCCATAAAAACCAGGCTGGCTATTCCCTTATTCAAGGTCAAATTATCTAATTTTGCTTAGAAAGTCTGTTTATTTGTATCTATGTCAACATTTCTAATTGCAATGTTCTTTCTCTGATATGTTTGCATTAAGAAATAAAAAAAAAACGTTTAGTCTGATTTTACATTATCTCACTGTGTTCGTTGTAAACCTTTTTTGTATCTTTTTGCAGAATATTGAATTTCCAAGTTTAAGGTATTTTTTATTATATGTTTAAAGTATCTGAAAGTTTAAAGCTGTGAAGGAAGTTATCATGTTTTTCATCTTCAACTTCACAGCTGTAGTACACCATTTTTGTTTCCTCAGACCAACATACAGTATATGGTCTATTCAGACCCTGCAACACAATTTTCCCTGTTGAGCAGTCTCCTGATATTTCTTCTATAACATTTCTCTTCCTGTCACACACAAAGACAGTGCCATCACCTGACAGTGATATGCCTCTTGTCTCACCCATATCACCATAGCTTTCAAGCACATCACCCTGCCAGTTTAATCTTGTTAATGATTGCATCAAACGGTCAGACACATAGATAGAACATCTATTACTTGTAACAAAACATGGATTTTGGAAAATATTTTTGCCATCAATTGTTACCAGTATAGTGCCATTCATATCAAGGATCTGGAGTTTTGTAGGACAAAGGTATGTCACAACAAGTTTATCTTGGTTACAGCTTATTCCATAACAGTGTCCATTCACCTTCATAGTGTGCTTCCTTTTAAGTTTGTTTGATGAGATTGATATAAACTGTATTGCTTGTTTATAAGGAAAGGTGACAGCAAGCTCAGTACTGGTAATTGCGGTGATACTCCACGGAGCATCATCTTTTTCATAACTTAGTTGTAGTTGATCAGACACGGATTGACTGCCTCCATCCACCATCTTTACAGCATTGTTATAGTGGTCAGTGATGACAAGAAGGTCAGGAGTTAGCAAAGTCATTCCTGTAATCCAGCATGTTGTTTTATCTTTTGATGTCTTCACACTGATTTTCCCCTGATGTAAAAATTGTCTGCACTTTAATTGTACTGATTGGGATTTTATATTGATAGTTCTTTGGGTATCTATAGACTTCTCTGTTTTAAGGAGATCTGCTGTTGCCTGTACTGCTTTAAATTTGATTTCTTTGATAGCACATGATGAAAGCTGCAGTGTTTTTCTCTCCACGTCTCTCAATGTTTTCTCTGCAAGTTTAAGTTCCATGAAGAGTTTATCAGCTTGTTTTGATGTGTTGAGTTGTTTGATAGTGTCTGCTGATGTCTTCAGAGATTTGATTATATCTTCACATGCTGTTTCTACTGCCTTCATGTGATTGCTATTTTCTTGTTCTATGACTTTAGCTGCATCTTTAGTTTGCTTCTCCAGTTCATCTAATTTTTGGTTGAATTCTTGCCGAAATTTGTAAATGTCTGCTAATGCATCTTTCAGAGAGGTGTTGGATTTGTTTGTCATCTTTTTGAAATCTTCTACAATCTGTTGATACTGGTCAGAAGTAGAATCTACCGCTTTCAAGATAACTTGATATTCTTTACTGCCTATTATATCATCAGATATATCAGGTATATAATCAACTTTGCAGGATGTAGCTTGGTGTTCAAGGGTAACACAAACACTGCAGAGTAATTCCTCATGATCATTGCAGTAGAACTTGATCATTTCTTTCTGATGTTTGCAACAAGATGATGTAATTTGTCCTGATGCTTTCTTTCCTGAGACAGCCATTTTTTTCTATCTAAAATATATACAATCATAAGGAGTTTTGTGAATACATAAATAGTTTAAAACATAGATACATTTGTATATATAATAACTTCCTTACTGACTTTTTCTTGACAAATATAAAGAATAATCAGAATAATCTTACATTTTTATCTGTTAAGTTTGTTTTCTAGAACGATAGATTTGTTTGAGGTGTAGTGTAAGTGTGCAGTTATTATTAAAGCGGTTGCTACTCGCATGAACTCTCTTTACAATTATGTAAATGTCAAATCGTTTTGCTAGCGATGGGCACTCTCTCTGTAGTGCTTATTATTTTAGAAGCGAATACAGTTGTTTGTTGATTTGTTGAAGTTGGTTGAAATTAATTGCGCTGATCTTAATTGATCAGGGTTCATTGGTTGTACTAAGTTGTTTTTGTTGTTTACTTATATTTGGTTGTCGACTTATAATTATTTGGTTGATTTTGTCTTGTCAAGAATCTCATAGTTGATGCTTTGGTTTTAAAGATATCTGTAAATATTGTTTTTTTAGGTGTAAGTTGCTTTCTGATGCTGATTAGAAGTTCATACTTTTGGTTAAATGTTTGCTGTTGAAACTGTATCTTAAGTTGTAAAATAATTCATTTTGTGTTCTTTATTTTGTGTCGATTTTATTGTTTTGTTTAATCATAAGTTGTTTAGAGCTTGGGCTCGTAAGGTGTTTAATATTGTTTCGTAGTATAAAAACGTATACATGAAAACATATTTTGTACAAGTGGTTAATGAATGGAGTGTGTTTGTTTTGGTGTATATAATGTTCAGAATTCTGTAATTGTTTTGAGTGTAAATTATGATCAGAGTTTGTTGTATTAATGTATATATGGATTTGAAATAAAAAAATATCTAAACAAATACTGTTAACTAAACAATTACTTGCTAGTTATCCAAATGAGAATGTTTCAATTATAAGTCAGGCGATGCTGCTGTGCCTCCATATCTTTGAAAATGGTTCATTATTTAATCCTTCCTGAGATTAAATAACATCAATTAAAGCAAGTCATTCTCCTTACAATATTAGATATAAGATATAAAGGATATTTAGTAAGTGTTTGTTTAATACTTGTATTTATTGAACGAGTTGAATAAAATTTTATTATGAGAATCTATGGCGATCGCAATATTATTTTATTCAATGAGTTCAATGAATTCAGTGATGAAATTTCACGAATTTAATATTCTTTCTATCACATACCAAAAGAAAGACCGTTTAAAGTGAAAACAACCATTTTTCATTGACGCGCCTATGGTATCAGACTAACATTTAACGAGTCTTAACGCTTTGTTTGTATAACGCAAATATATGCACGACCGTGCAGTTCCATTTTTACGTAGTCGCAAAAGCAGGACGGGTATGTGATAAAATGGAACAGTCAACCTAAAGTTTTTGTCAAGTCTTTGTTTGGCATGTGCAGACATTTATTGTAGCCTTTTGTACGTACATAAAGCACTTAAAAATATGCCATGCGTTTGAAATCTATTAATATAGTTTTTTAATGACCTTAATTATTTTAAGACTATAAACCTTAACATGATGTAACCAAAAGTGATTTTGTCAGTATAAATCCCGGCCAGCCTTCACTTCCGTGCACTCTGAACAGGCTCCATATTGTTGGTAGCTCAATTTTATTTTGATACTGACATGCCTTTATTTTGAAATTACAGGATAAAATGATAACACAAATCTCTTAAGGATTAAACGAAGAAAAAAATGAACCTTTTTTTTTTTAAAAAAAATTTCATTGGATTGAATGTTCATAAAATATTTCTCTTATCGTCAAAACATTTTTGTTTTTAAAGAAGAGTCACAAAATTTAAAGTGGAAACTAAAAACTTAAATCGTCATGTTTTTCAAACAGTTATTCATGTATAGTTTTTATACTTAGATATCTACATAAAATATACTTTACCTTTAGTAATCCTCAATTTTTTTTTTCACAGGCAGTATTTTTTTTTCTAATGAAATTATTTCGTAACTGAATTTATAAAATTTCAAACCGATATTTACTTCCTTTTCTTGCAACATTGATTTTATTATTTAACCTGAAAGGTGATATGTATATAAATCAGATCATGTTACCCGCGCTATTTGTCTAGCGGGGAATATTTGGGCGACTGTTTAGATATGTTTTTAATGAGATTGGTTGATGCTATTAAGTGTCTAGACTGTTTTGAGAATGTTTTCATAGCTTTTTCCCAGTTGAATTATTTAAATATTGCTATTTTTACCTCAGCAACAAATTTGAGTGGGGGGCTCTATAGAAATTTCTTTCTTGGGTGTTTTTTTCTTAAATTAAGAAATTTTAATGTTAATATTAAGGGCCCTAAGTGTGCTCAGTTCGCAAAGTTTTATTACTCTTTATTACTTTGTGAGAAAGTTATTCACTTTTTATAAACACCAAAAAACTGATGCATCATGTAAAGCACCTGCTCATCTGTCCGTCAGCAATCTCGTGCCCATCCTGTCTCTTTTCAACAGATCGAATGGAATAGAAACTGTACATATTATAGGTTTGAGCTTCCTCCGGTCAACATCAAACTTACGTATTTGTATTTCAAGTTTGTGTCAAAATTATATCTTTTTTTAACTGATAAAAATAAAGAAATAAAAAAAAACTGGGCAGAGATGTTAATGATGATAAGACAATGTGCAAAACCTGAACCTTTACAGATAGAAAATGGCCCCGCCCCGGGGCTTACTTATTTTAGTTATATTGTGTGAAACCACAATGCCAAAAGATTAGAATATGTTGCATGTAGCATTTTCTTGACCTAAAAATTACATTAATCATTACCCAAAAATGGCTACATAATTTATTTAGACTTATATTGTAAACATATCTAAGAAAAGTCTCCTCCTAAGCTACATTTTTCAAGATATTTTCATTTAGCATCACTTTTATAGGATCACCTAGTTTATCTATACTTATAAAGTAAAACACATCTATGTGTGTCAAATTACACTACAATTGCAGTGCTCTTGTTATCATTACAAAGGGTATTGAGTACAGGAAGTAAGTGTCAATTTTTGCTGACAAGTTGATTGTGACAGTAATTTGGAAGCTTGTATAAAAATTTAACAGCCCTGGCATTGGTTAATTTTTAATTCAGATCACTCAATATTTAAGCAATGTACATGTTCATGTACTGAGCCCAATATTACTACTAAATTATGTCTCACACAAATGACTGGTATTTATATCTGGCTATAAATCCGGGTGTTGATCACCTTCTATACCATCTTCAATTTTCTACAAATCTTTCAGATGAGTCTGTAATCCAAGCTCCCATGTATTTCTACTTTACATGTATGTATGTATATTAAGGAATAAGTGGTCCTAGAATGGAAAATCTCAGACCTTAAACCTCCAAAATAGTAAAATGATAAACATTCTCATTGTGTGAGAAGCTAAAATGGGTTTGCATTGTCATGTTTAAATTAGCATCAAAATCTAGTGTAAAATATGTAAAATATGCAGGAAGTTAGAAAGCTTGATATTATGTTATTCATGGTTGTGAGCGTCATGAAATCACGTTCCAAATGATTCATAGTCACAAACCTTAACAACTTGGCCATCAGAAACCTCAACCACTTTGCCATCAGAAACCTCAACCACTTGACCATCAGAAACCTCAACCACTTTGCCATCAGAAACCTCAACCACTTGGCCATCAGAAACCTCAACCACTTGACCATCAGAAACCTCAACTACTTGGCTATCAGAAACCTCAACCACTTGGCCATCAGAAACCTCAACCACTTTGCCATCAGAAACCTCAACCACTTGGCCATCAGAAACCTCAACCACTTGGCCATCAAGAAACCTCAACCACTTTGCCATCAGAAACCTCAACCACTTGGCCATCACAAACCTCAACCACTTGGCCATCAGAAACCTCAACCACTTGGCCATCAGAAACCTCAACCACTTGGCCATCAGAAACCTCAACCACTTGGCCATCAGAAACCTCAACCACTTGGCCATCAGAAACCTCAACCATATGGCCGTCAGGAACTTCAACCTTTTGGCCATCAGAAATCACAACCGCTTGGCTATCATTAGAAACCTCTACTTGGCCATCGAAAACATTAACTACTTGGCCATCAGAAATCTAAATTACTTGGCCATCAGAAACCTCAACTACTTGGCAATCAAAAACTGCAACCTTTTGGCCTTCAGAAACCTCTACTACTTGGCCATCAGAAACCTCAACCACATGCCATCAGAAACCTCAACCACTTGGCCATCAGAAACCTCAACCACTTGGCCATCAGAAACCTAAATTACTTGGCCATCAGAAACCTCAACTACTTGGCAATCAAAAACTGCAACCTTTTGGCCTTCAGAAACCTCTACTACATGGCCATCAGAAATCTCAACCACTTGGCCATCAGAAACCTCAACCACTTGGCCATCAGAAACCTCAACCACTTGGCCATCAGAAACCTCAATTACTTGGCCATCATAAACCTTAACCACTTGATCATCAGAAACCTCAACCACTTGGCCATCAGAAATCTCAACCACTTGGCCATCAGAAACCTCAACCACTTGGCCATCAGAAACCTCAACTACTTGGTCATTAAAAACCTCAACCACTTGGCCATCAGAAACCTCAACCACTTGGCCATCAGAAGAAACCTCAACCACTTGGCCATCAGAAACCTCAACTACTTGGTCATTAAAAACCTCAACCACTCGGCCATCAGAAACTCAACCACTTGATCATCAGAAACCTCAACCACTTGGCCATCAGAAACCTTAACCACTTGGCCATCAGAAATCTCAACCACTTGGCCATCAGAAACCTCAACCACTTGGCCATCAGAAACCTCAACCACTTGACCATCAGAAATCTCAACCACTTGGCCATCAGAAACCTCAACCACTTGGCCATCAGAAACCTCAAACTACTTGGTCATTAAAAGCCTCAACCACTCGGCCATCAGAAACCGCAACCACTTGATCATCAGAAACCGCAACCACTTGATCATCAGAAACCTCAACCACTTGGCCATCAGAAACCTCAACCACTTGGCCATCAGAAACCTCAACCACTCGGCCATCAGAAACCTCAACCACTTGGCCATCAGAAACCGCAACCACTTGGCCATCAGAAACCTCAACCACTCGGCCATCAGAAACCTCAACCACTTGGCCATCAGAAACCGCAACCACTTGGCCATCAGAAAACCTCAACCACTTGGCCATCAGAAACCTCAACCACTCGGCCATCAGAAACCTCAACCACTTGGCCATCAGAAACTTCAACTACTTAGCCATCAGAAACCTCAACTACTTGGCCATCAGAAACCTCAACCACTTGGCCATCAGAAATCTCAACCACTTGGCCATCAGAAACCTCAACCACTTGGCCATCAGAAACCTCAACCACTTGGCCATCAGAAACCTCAACCACTTGGCCATCAGAAACCTCAACCACTTGGCCATCAGAAACCTCAACCACTTGGCCATCAGAAACCTCAACTACTTGGTCATTAAAAACCTCAACCACTCGGCCATCAGAAACCTCAACCACTTGATCATCAGAAACCTCAACCACTTGGCCATCAGAAACCTCAACCACTTGGCCATCAGAAACCTCAACCACTTGGCCATCAGAAACCTCAACCACTTGGCCATCAGAAACCTCAACTACTTGGCCATCAGAAACCTCAACCACTTGGCCATCAGAAACCTCAACCACTTGGCCATCAGAAACCTCAACCACATGGCTATCAGAAGTCTCCACCTTTTGGTCATCAGAAACCTCAACCACTCGGCCATCACAAACCTCAACGACTTGGTCATCACAAACCTCCACCAATTGGCCATGGAGGTTCCTGTTTCTAAATATGTTTTTTTCTCTCGTACAGTGAGGTCAGAAAAATATCAGGGATAAGAACTTTAGATCCTCAGAATACCTTTCCACAGCTGATAAATCTTATCCCTTGTAACTGAAAAATCTTGTACCAGGACATTTTTATTTCAATAATAACAAAGTTAACTTGTTGCAGACAAAACTGAACCATAAAAAAGACATTGATAGTTTGAAATATTTTTTTATTTTTCTGTATTATATATGATGACATTGGTCAAAAACTATCTAAAATCCAATATGGCATAACAACTAATAAACAATATGGCAGTCTTAAAAAATGTACAATATATATATAATACATTAATTATATAATTACATTATATCTACAAAAAAGATTGAAGTCTCTGAAAATATACAACAATTACAGCTGTTTATGTTACATAATATAACAAAATACGAACACATCTTTACCGAGAATTTAGTGCAAACTCTTTAGTACCTTCTCGATGAAAATTACACAAAATTGGAACTGCACCAAACACATACACAGGCATATGAAATTACACACATGGTGTTAAATGATGAGATTGTGTGGCATGACTAACAATGTGTGTTGCTAAAAAAGTTTCCAATAATTATGTTTAAGAACAATTTATCAATGGATATAGCGGTAAAAGCATTTGATGAGTTTCCATCATTTATGACCACAAGTTAATCTTCATATTTGTTAAATGTCAATTTAATGTTTCAAGGGTATTTTAAGGTAAATTAATGATAATAATTACGGTCAAACTAAGGTTAAATATTCCAGGCTGATGTTGCATCAAGGTCAATTTAATTGTGGAAGGTCAATAAATGATAATAGAGTCAAGTTGAGGTTGACTTATAGTCAAACCTTTATATTCGCCTCTGACTCAACTATTCAAGTAAACAATGGTAGAAAAATAAAAGTTCCAAATATGAGTAAAAAGGATAAAATTTTAAAGATCTAAAGATCCTAAAAGATTCAAAAACATTTGTTCAGTTCTGGAATTTAGGTAAAAACAAGTTTAACAAACTCCATAAATTATACACAAACAATATATACACATTTAAATATGAGGAATACTGATTATCAATTAGATTGGAAAAAAATATATATAAGAAATTATACCCAAATAATATTTTGTTTCATTCAGATTTCTTAATCATTATTTTACTCTTCAGCCTGTTGTGTTTTTGTTTTTGTTATTTTCATGGATTTATTCAAGTTATTTTCTCTACAGCACTGTTTTTACTAATTTCTGAATTTCATTAGGAATCATTAGATAAATAGTAAAAAGTCCTATATTTTACATTAAATTTTGGCCAATAAGTAGGTGACAGATATTAACTTCTCTTATTACTTTTTTATATATTTTTTTACTTAACAATATATGTAGAGCAAAGACTTTTAAAAACAAATGCTAATCAAAAGAAATGGGTGTGATATAAAATCTCAAATAATCTCTTTACACAAGTGAGATCAAGTTTGTTTTAAAGACTCTTTCTATTTTTATCATGATTTGCATTTACCTGTTTTATTAGTTATTGATTAAACATAAATCTAGCAGGGAGGTAACTGATTAAACATAAATTAAGCAAGGGAGGTAACTTGATTAAAACAAAGTAAGCAAGGGAGGTAAGAACAACTGAACTGGTTCAATCTATGAAAATTACAGATCTTAAAATTTCAGGACAATAAAGAACCACTGTCATTTTACTGAACTTGGGCAATTTATGTCCAAAATAAATAATGTACATCTTGCAAAAACATTAATACAAAACCTCTAGGAGTACATTTATGATACTGACATCACAAAATGTTTTCTAAAAAATACATGACTGAAAAAGTTTTAACAACAACAGCAAAAGAACAGAAAATAAATTCTATAAGGCAAAAATTGGTCAGTTGTTCAAAACATGATCCCATCAAAGTACACTGGGGCAAAGTTGGAAAGTACCCACATAATTACTTCTGTAATTAGAACAGAAATCAACTTAACATTCCTATCTTTGGCTATTATGTTGTTGACACTGGGTCAGTACTCGCTGGTGATATATAACATGTTGTGGCCTTTGTGTAGACCCCCATTCCCGTCACTGTAACAAAGAATACAGTCTTACCTGCCTATAGTGGTCAGGCGAATGACCCCAAAAATGACAGGTGTTGTATGCTTTTCACTCAAATCCAGCTAAAAATTTAACAAAATTTAATTTTTAATTTAATTCCGAGTATATTTCTTTATCATCCTTTGCTGTTTTCTGTTTTAAATGCTTAACTTGATATTTGTAAGATTTTCAAATGTTATAGTTTAAGGCCTATGGACCTCAGTGGAGTTCCTTTAAAACTCATAAATCTCCATCATGGGCACAGGTACAAGCTTTTACCCTTCCTCTTATTTAGCCCATATGACTCATATAAACAAGATGATAGATTTTTTACTATGTTTCCCCAAACTTTGCCCCTATATACGATCATTATGCTAGCAAACAAAACACTGTAAAAATATGTAAAATTTCTAAAAGGTTGGAGTAGAATAATGGATTCTAATCTAGGTACAAAAAAACCAAAAAAAACAAAGGGACATAACTTATTCAAATACTTGTAAGAAGTTTAAATACACAAACAGTTTATAAACTGCAATAACTATTTGCACAATCTTTAGTGAATCTATAAAATGATATAAGAGTTAAAATATGCTTAAAACAGGACCAAACAACTTTTAACAAAAACTTCAAAGAAATAAGACATTTTTACCTTTTCAGACTTAACATGAACTTCATAACAATAACAATCTACAATAGAAAAATGATTTAACAATCTGAACTTTTTATAAAATAAGACTATGCCTGTACTGTGTCATGTACAGGGGTCAGCCGAATATAAAATCAACAACCTTCTGTTAACTAGCCTGAGCCTACCCAAATCTAAGAATAAAAATGACAGCCTGGCAGTGCATAGGTTATTAACCGTAACCACTTTAAAATGGAGGTGTGTTTTTTTTTTAAAAATATTGACGTTACATTATTAATGAAAAAAAAAATATAAATATAACTTCAAGCATCAATAATATGAATAAACAGTTCTAATTTTCTTGTTTAAAGGACTCCACTGAGATTTTTTTTGACATGTCAGGATTTGTTTTTTATTTTTCAAGATTTATATACCATTTGATGTAGGTCTGTAGGAATAACTTATGTCTAAATATTAAGATCATTTGCTTAGCCTGATTTTTCACAACAATTATTTTGAACTATAAGCATTCAAACACTTATAACTGAAAATGGGCTAAGAATTGCATAAAAAATACGATTTTCAATTTAGTCCTGAGCATATTGCATATTTCTTTTATTAAGTCCACTAGTTGATCTGTGTAAGAAATGAAGACATTAAGATTTTATGTTTTAAGACTTTTTGACCGCAGTGGAGTTTGTTTAAAGTAACAAATTATTAAAGGAATGTTTATGCAATAAAATTTACCATCATATACCATTCTCTAACATAAAACGTTTTAATAAACTGTTCATTTTTCATGCATTATGGACCTTTCCTGTTTTTCCTAGCTGAACATTTAGCCACACGTTTTCCATTCATTGCTCGGTCATCTGCTCACAAACAGTATCACAAACATAACCATGTGTTCTTTTGTGCAAACCAGGTCAACCAGTGACTATGTATTATCTCAAGGTAGCAACTGGACAACAATTTAGTCGATTTACATAAAACTGTAAAACACTGGAAAGGTCCATTATTTACCCATTCTTTTACCCTACTGATAAATTTCAAGAAAATATTCTGTAATATCTTTAATAGTTTCAACAATTTTTTACGAAGAGAGAAACTGTCAACTGCTAAATGTCAGTAAAGGCTTTGTTATAAATGTCTTTTTACCTAAAAAAAATATGATAGAAAGAATGTTTATGTTATGTATAACATGTTGTAAGATTATTTAACTTTAAGTGATTTCAAGGCTAAGGTAGTTCAGTTAGAGGTGTGCACATGGAAGGAAGGTGTATTTAAAAAGAAGGTGTGATTTGTTCTTTTTGTTTGTTTTCATTAAGTGAAGAAGACATGGTCTCTTGAAGGTTAAGTTTAATAAAGTGGGGGTGTTATGAAGAAGGTGTGGTCTTATGAAGTAGGTGTGGTATACTGATGTAGGTGTGGTCTAATAAAATATGGTGGGTTCTCATGAGAGTAGGTGTGGGCAAGTGAACAAGGCATAAGAAATCTAAAAGTTAATTAACTGCAATATTAAGATTATATATTGTAAAGTATACAAATAAATGATAAGACAGAAATAAACAAATATTAAATGAGACCAATATTAAACAAGAAATGCTTTTTAAAAGCTAAAAAATCATATATACAAAGCTGTTAATACAAACAGTAAGTAAATGAACCGGTTGACCTTCAGAGAAATTACACAAAATGTACCATTTACAATTAATTATGAAACAATACAAAATGTATAGCTTTTAATACTGAACACATTGGCAATCTAGAAATCACATATGGGTTTTTATTCATCAATTTCAAAAGTCTTTTTCATTCATATATTCTTCAGATACATGTATATATGAAAATATATAACCCAATTACAAATTATAAGTAAATGACATCTTAATAAATAATCAGTTATTGACATAACAAAGTTGTTTTTTTTCAAAATGATGTATCACTAACATAACAAGAGGGCCATGATGGCCCTGAGGTCGCTCACCTGTATATAGCCCCCCCCCCACCCCCGGGGCCAATTTTTACCCAAGGGCTTTTATTTGTTTATTTGAACAGACTTGGTAGACACCCATAAGAAGATGTTTCATGCTAAACATCTAAGTTCTAGCTCATTGGCTTTTTTAAAAGAAGATTTTTAAAGTTTTTACTATACACATATAGTTAAAAACAATGTCACCCCTGGGGCAGGGCCAGTTTTGACCCCAGGGCGTTTATTTTAACAAACTTTGTAGATATTTACTTAAAGATGTTTCATGCTTAATATCTTAACTCTAGCTATTTGGGTTTTTCCAAAAAAGATTTTTAAGTTTTTGCTATACACATAAAAGGAAAATAAATGACCCCCCCCAACCCCCCGGGCGGGGCCAGTTTTGACCCTAGGGCTTTTATTTGAACATACTTGGTAAACACCCATTAGAACATGTTTCATGCTAAATATCTCAGCTCTAGCTCTTTGAGTTCTTTAAAAGAAGATTTTTTAAGTTTTTACTATATGCATATAGGGAAAATCAATGACCCCCTGGGGCGGGGCCAATTTTGACCCCAGAGCTTTTATCTGAACAAACTTGGTAGACACTCATCAGAAGATGTTTCATGCTAAATATCTTAGCTCTAGCTCTTTGGGTTCTTTAAAAGAAGATTTTTTAAGTTTTTACTATATGCATATAGGGAAAATCTATGACCCCCTGGGGCGGGGTCAATTTTGACCCCAGGGCTTTTATTTGAACAAACTTGGTAGACATTCACTAGAAGATGTTTCATGCCAAATATCTAAGCTCTAGCTCTTATGGTTCTTTAAAAGAAGATTTTTTAAGTTTTTACTATATGCATATAGGGAAAATCAATGACCCCCGGGGCAGGGCCAATTTTGACCCCAGGGCTTTAATTTGAACAAACTTGGTAGACACTAACTAGAAGATGTTTCATGCTTAATATCTTAGCTCTAGCTCTTTGGGTTCTTTAAAAGAAGATTTTGTAAGTTTTTACTATATGCATATAGGGAAAATCAATGACCCCCTGGGGCGGGGCCAATTTTGACCCCAGGGCTTTTATTTGAACAAACTTGGTAGACATTCATTAGAACATGTTTCAAGCTAAATATCTTAGCTCTAGCTCTTTGGGTTCTTTAAAAGAAGATTTTGTAAGTTTTTACTATATGCATATAGGGAAAATCAATGACCCCCTGGGGCGGGGCCAATTTTGACCCCAGGGCTTTTATTTGAACAAACTTGGTAGACTCTTACTAGAAGATGTTTCATGCCAAATATCTAAGCTCTAGCTCTTAGGGTTTTTTAAAAGAAGATATTTAAAGTTTTTTCTTTCGGTTGCCATGGCAACCAGAGTTCTGCATGGAATTAAATTCTTTGAACAATTTTTAAAGGTGACCACCAAAGGAACATTCCTGTGAAGTTTGGATGAAATTGGCCAAGTGGTTTATGAGGAGATGTCATTTAAAGTAAAAGTTTACGGACGCCGGACGGACGCCGGACGAAAAGCGATCACAAAAGCTCACCCTGTCACTTTGTGACAGGTGAGCTAAAAACAAAGGGCAATTATTGCATCAAATCATTACAATCAATTTAAAACAAGGGCAGTAACTGCATTTAATATTTTCAATTAAATTGAAAACAAAGGGGAATAACTGCATTATATATGTATATTCCACAATCAATGAGTTAAAGGACTGTAACTGTGTTAAATAAGGCAGAAAATGCATATTTTGCATAAACTTAAAGTGACATTATGCTTACTTTTTGAGGTCAAGTTAAGTTGAATTAGTAATATATTTCTAAAGGTTGGCTATTATAATGGTGATTGACCAATAATTGATAATGAAATATGTGTATCACACAAGGTAAAAAGTACCTAAGTAATAATAAGACTGTCTCACTCTATTTAAGAGTTGAGCATTACTTATACATTCTGAACGAGATTTATGGAAAATTCTGTTAGTCAAATGAATTATTGATCATTTTTTCATAGCAAAATACAAAATTGAACACAATTATTGGGAAATTGTTAAGTTATTTTTATTTTTACCTGTTTACTGATCTTTTACACTTGGATTGGCATAATGTCACTTTAACTCCTTAACTTTTTCTTCTTGTGAAATTTCTCTTACATATTGTACGAGTTTCATGCACAAGGACAAGTTTCTATAGCAATTTCTCAAAAAAATAAAGTACACCAAAAAAACACACAAAAAAAACATAACACCCAAAGTGCATCAAAAACATAAACATCTATGATTATGCCATTTACTGTTTCTACTTCGATAAGTAGTGGTCATTAACTAGTAGATACATGATAAAGATTCCAAATATTTTCTTTGGAGATATATTAATCAAATAAATAGATGACATGTTCTCAGACTTCTGAATTCATGAATAAAAACCACTTAAGTAGGACAAAAATATAATGAGTTCAAAGCACATGATTCATGCAACAATGAATGTATCCTCATGATATTAAAATTTTTTTTAAAAAAAATGATGAAAAATTACCACTGCTACAAGTCATTTCGTTTCTTGCAGAAAATCTACTTCAGATTGCACTCTTAAATTGTCTTTTGTATCTTCTGACAATTACTTACTTAAAAACAGACAGATCTTTTTAAACTGTTGAGATCTTGGACAATACAATGATCTTTTTATTAAAATAACATACATATCATTCATCCTGCTCAAACTGAAAACGTTCAGCCTTTGCCACAAGTATAGAGCCAGGCCAGCCTGCAAAACTGTGCTGTACTGTTGATTGCTCAATTTTGTATTTTCATACAAAACTTTGAAAGGACTGTTCCAGATTCAAAGTAGGGAAAATTCATTTCACATATGTTAGAAGATATATAGTGAACAAAATTATTACAGAAACCTGTGACATTTTCACACTATAAAAATATAAGGCACAAAAGTAAAAAATTGAAGAAAAAGGGGAATTCCCTGAAACATCTTTTTAAGGCACAAAAGTGGAAATTTTGAGAAAAAAAGGAATTCCCTGAAAAATCTATCTTAATAAAACAAGGAATTCCCTGAAAAATCTATCTTAATAAAACACTGCAATAACAGGCACTTGTTCAAATTTTGGAAGACTAGTTTTGAGTATTAAAGTAAGACCTAGTTTAAAGGCACATGTTTTTTACTTTGATCAATAGAGGTTGCATTATGCTAAAGAAACATGCCTTAAGGCAGAGGTCCTGCCTTATTTTTAGGGCAAATTTTAATAACAATATAAATTATATTAATACAAAAACACTTCATTTATAGCTGACTCCATATACCAAATAAACAATTTTCAATACTAATACAACTATCCTTTGTAAAGAATAGAGAGCTATCCATTATTAAGAATAATGCAGTAACACTTTGAACAGAATAATGTAGATAACCTTTGTACAGAACACAGGGATCTTTTTATCCTTTGTAAAGAATAATGCAATAACACAAAGTGTAAAGAATAATGTAGATAACCTTTGTAAAGAATAAAAAAGCTATCCTTTGTAAAGAATAATGCAGTTATCCTATGTAAAGAAAAATACAGTCATCCTTTGTAAAGAATAATCTGGGATTCCTTTGTAAAGAAAATGTGTGCTTTTATTTACTTATTTTAACTTAACAGAACTACCAACAATGGCAACTTCATATACGCATACCTCTATCAAATTGCAACCTCTAAATTATCACAAAGATCTTATAAAAAAAGTAAGTAGCATTAGTAATACATGTTTACAGGTAAATGATGAAGTTTTCATTCAGCAGTTGAAAATGTTAAAGAACAATACATATAATGTGACCAACATCTGATGAACAAATAACAAAAGCCATAAGTTTCTTTGGTTCCTATTTTTTGTGACATGAAAATTAACAACTTAACATTACAATAATATTGATGAAATGATGACATCATAAAAATATGACAGCTAACAATATGTGTGCCAAAATAGCACAATTTGCTACTTATTTAGGCAAAACACCTTTACGAAAATAGCAAAATTTTTCAATTTTAGGCATAACACATGTGCCAACACAGCACATTTTCAACCTATTTAGGCAAAACACTTGTGCCAAAATAGCACACTTTTGCAACTTATTTAGGCATAACACATGTACCAAAATAGCACATTTTTCTACCTATTTAGGCAGAACACATTATGCTACTTATTCAGGCATGTCTTATATGCATTTGGTGCTGTGTTAACCATGTGTTAAGTATTGACATGTATAATCATAATGAAACTTGATGCATAACTCTTCTCTTATTTT
Organism: Ruditapes philippinarum; assembly: GCF_026571515.1. NCBI lineage: Eukaryota > Metazoa > Mollusca > Bivalvia > Venerida > Veneridae > Ruditapes > Ruditapes philippinarum. Next base: position 122,952 of record NW_026866903.1, on the reverse strand, counting down.
ATTTTAAAACTGATAACCTATAATGCACAACAAAAACTTTTAAACTTAAAACTATTTTAAACTGTTTAGCAATTTTACCATTCTATTAACAATAAAAATCAAAGTATTGCACAACTTCTGATTGTAGCACTTCCGTTTTGTCAAAATAACTGATCTAAAAGATTAAACTACCATAGGGAGTAAAATGGAACAGCTGCGATGTAAGTTTTTTTTTGGTATGAAGAAATGACCTTGACTGGCCATACAACCTTTGCTTTCAGACATTGGTTTCAGTGGATTCCATCACAGCTCTATAATCTGGAGGCGGAAAGTCGTTGAAATTATACCCATCAGATAATAATCTAGCTTTCCCGTTTCCTACATTCTTAGAGTTTCCCCCCTTTGTAGGGGTTATGCCATTCACTTCAAACATTGGCACATCCTGCATGGTCAAACTCTTTGGTGACAAATAACCGTCATTTTCCTCAGTTTTATCTGGCGAACTGCCAGGAGCGAAACTTTCATGTCCACTATCACTGTCATCATTACCATGAACTTCTGCCTGTGTATTTAACCGAACCGGTGACCCGTTTACAAGACGTTTTCTCCGCCCGGGAGAATCTCTTGTCTGAATTTCATCCACATTGTGAATAAGAGGCTGAACCTCTAAGTCTTGTTGCTTATTTTTCAACCTATCTTTGGCTGCATTTTTTTTAGTTAAATCAAAATTCACATATCTCTCTTCCTCATCCTCCTCTTTCTTACTTCGCTTTAAATCCACAATTAACTTATCAGTATCACTAGACTTCATCAAGTCTACAGTTGTGGGAGGATCTGTCGGTGGGGGCGGGGCTAATGACATCTTTGTATAATCAGTAGGCTCTTCTATAGCCATCGAGTTCATACTTAGATATCCAGGCTCAAAACCTGTCGCTCCTTCTGCACCTGCATCATCATCCCCGTCAAAATTGCAACCAAGATCCAAATAATACTGAAATATATACAGATTAAGATATAAAAGTCATTAGATTTTATGAATAACAATATTCATGCCCTTTTTTCTCAAAAAAAGAAGAATTCAATCAACATCTTTTGAATAACACATGAATCTTATTTCTTTTAAATGTATGCTACTAATATATAAAATCTAATGCTCCTATAAGTAACAGATTTTTCTTAATTTTCCCACACCATGACTGCACATCTTTTTTCTTTCCAAATTAATATATTTCATACACTATTGGGTATTCAATGCATGCCGTGATAATGATGTACCAGCACAGCAAAGTGTGAAAGTTGTGTAAGCTACACATCATATAATCAGAGTTATTTGTAAATAACAGTTTGTTTGTTTTGGGTTTTACGTCACACCGACACAGTCTAGGTCATATCGCGACGTTCCAGCTTTACTGGTGGAGGAAGACCTCAGGCCCCCTTCCTTGCATTATTTCAAGCACAAACGGGCACCTGAGTAGAACCACCGACGTTTCGTAAGCTAGCTGGATAGCTTCCTCACATGAAAGAATCCAAAGTCCCTGTCGGGATTCCAACCCACAGCGGTGAGGGGCAAGTGGTTGTAAATAACAGAAACAGTATAAACTAAACCAAATAATTAAAGAACTTTTCAGTCATATACAAACAGGAAAATTATTTAATAATTGTTGCTGTATTCCGTGGTGAGACTTATGTGCTTTTTCTACATTGTGTATTATTATCAAGTCGGAAGTGCCAGGAACTTTTTATATACATGTACTTTTACTAGCTTGACTTACATACTTCATATCATGTTGTTTATTTATATCAAGCGCTACAGTTTGATTAACAAAGAAGCTGTACCTGTTTTACATTATCTTCTAGGAAATCGCCCATGTCATTGACTAGATTAGTAAATGTTGGTCTTTCCTCAGGGTCTGTCCTCCAACAAGCCAACATCACATTGTATCTGTATATTAAACAATAGGCAATAGAACCCTAATATGCAGAAGTTTGTATGCCTGGGTTTTAGGCCGGTTTTGACACATATTCGGTCCTATCTCGGCGGTTTGTCTACCTGGCCAGCTTTGCTAAATAACTTACAAGTATTTATTAATTTCTATGCAAACAACCAACTACTAATTTGATGTCGCTGCATGGCCCAATGACAAAAGTGTTGGACAAGTAATCAAAGGATTGCTTGCCATGTTGGTTCAAACCCAATCAGGGGCTAGCTCTTGTTTCCTAGGAAACAAACTTCACACACATTGCTTAGTACTGGTTGATTCCAAATTGGAGTGTTTCTATAAGCCTTAAGCTTCCAACACAATCTAACTAAATGAAATTTATATACACTAACTACTAATTAAACTTGAGTTATGAATCAGTGGTAAGAGACAAATGACTATTAGGTGTTCAGGAACAATTGTTACACAGACAGGAATTTCCCTCACTTGTGGATGAAACAAGGGACTCCCGTATCACAAATCAGATGCTCTCCTTATTGAGCTAGGAAGGAAACTTATACAAATGTAATATTGCACATAATTAGAAAATTTTAAACTAAACATTTATACATGTTAAAATTACACAAATAATATATGCCAGAATCGATGACAAAAAAAAGTTGATGAATATCTATCAGAATTTACGTACATTTCATCGGAGGCCTGGGCGGGCTGTTCCATGCGGTACCCGTCCTGAATCATCCTAGTAATCTTGTTCAGGTCAATACCAGGATACGGCACTCCTCCTAGAGAGAAAACTTCCCATAGGAATATACCATACGACCAGCTGAAATAGTTGTTAAAGTACATATATAAAATGAAATAGACCAATTTTTACGCTATTATCATCTATACAAAATGGCAGCACACTTGAAGCTTATTACTGAAGAAAGCATTTCATAACACAACATAAAAGTATACCAGTAATCAAAATCTCAACCACACTGCAAATGTGTAACAAGTATGTTCTGATTTAAATTCAAGCATTCAAATATAAATTGATACTTCTTGGACTGATACAATCAAACAACTTAAAATATTGAGCAGCAGGCTGGACAGTCTGGCAAGATTACTCAAGAAGCAAGCTTGTGTTTTATACTATTGGTATAAGTCTGGTGTGGTCTATCTAATAAGAAAACTGGAAGAATTAGCTTTATGATAATGCCATTATCTATATCAGCATTTAGAAAAAATTTGATAAATATGTTGATAAATATGAGTACTCTTACAGATTCCCCTTTACATAGCTAGAATCTAAAATTTCCATTGCAACCAATATAGAGCCAGACAAGTCAGCAGAATCGTATATGACTGACCATGCCTTTTATAATCATTAAGATTACTGACTACATAGTTATAGAAATGAGTAATGATATAATTTTAAGCTAAACTTACACATCACTTTTAGTGGTATATACTTTGTGTGTGAGAGACTCTACTGCCATCCACTTCAATGGTTCTGGGCCCTGTAAAACAGTTTATGCATAAATAAAACTAATATTTTTTCCTTGCATAGATAAAATTATTTTGATTGTTAAATTGCATACAAGAGTTACAAAGAGAATGTATCATTTAGATAAAATTAGAAATATTTGTTGAGCCTTTTTAAAAAAATAATCTTATTTTATCTTAAACCCCAGTCACGAGCTTATGATTACTTGCGCCTACCGGCAAAGTGTAAAACCGACGATCATCGGTGATTGTCTGCGACCAAGCCTTCTTTGAACAGATAAATTTACTTCTGCGATTATAGTATGAACAATCATCATTGACAATCGCATGACAGGTCATCAGCAAACGTACGATGGTCTCAAGATTGCCTGGGATTACTTACGACTACTTGTGACCTGTCATGCGATCACCTACAACTTGTCGTACGACCATCACACAATTACTAAAGACTACTCAAGATTATTAGTGACTAGTGGAAATTTGTAAAGACTGTCGTAAGATTATCGCACTTCCCAGCGATGATTGTGCGACAGCCTAAGACCTTATAAGATCACAAGCAACCTGTTTTATCGCAGAGAGGTTTTTTTTGTGCAAGCTCAAAAACCTCTCTACAACTGAAATTGGTCGTGAGACCTAAATAAGATAACCTGCGACTATCGAAGATCACCAATAACCAACGTAAGATGTTTTAAAGATTGTCCGCGACCAATGGTCACTGGTGATCATGAACTGGTCTTTACTGGTCTTAAACTCTAATGTGACTGGGGCTTTATACATGTACTGTAAAAGTCATAATGGTGAGACCTGTCTCAAAATCAAGGCCTGAAGTACTTTTTTTCTGTACTTTTTCAAGCACAAGCACCTCTAACCTCCTGTATGCTAGCTGGAGAGATTTCTCGTATGAAAAAATCCATACTCTCTAGAGCAATTTGAATGGACTCGGTGACATTAACCACTTAACAACAGTAGCCCCAAAAAGCTTCATTTAAGTTTCTGAGACAGATGCAAAAAATCTTTTGCTCATAAACCTTCTAGTGTCATTTCTCTAATTGAACCAACAGCATGTTCCTATACACATACTTACAACAGCTGTATATATAGTATATATAAACATCATGATTATCCAATGAAAAGTGACGTTACAAACTTGCAGTATCGTATCCATACTTACACTTCCTTTCTTCCTGTACTCCTCATTTGCATATTTGTAGCAGTCTTTTGACAAACCAAAGTCACATATCTTGACAACATTGTCTTCTGCCAGCAACACATTTCTGGCAGCCAGATCTCTGTGTATATACTGAAAATATAATACAAGTTTTTACTTCCTGTAATATATTCATTTCAACCCCTTCACCTTGATACAATGCCCAGTCTATAGAAAACCCCCACTTAATCACCTTCATGGAATATTGCAGAGTCTGATATTCTATTATTTAATCTGTAGTAAAGGTCCTGTCGTGCAGGAATAGTCATATGATAAAATTCCTGCTATATGCCCCAACAATACCAGTTGGTCATATTCAATTTTAATTTCAATTCAAAACAAAAACACTGCACATTGACATGACTGTACAGTGCCAGACCTATAGAAAATGCTTGGCTAATTTCCCTTGCTATCCCACACACTTCAATTGGGTTGGTGAGCCAGGGATACAATTGTCTGTAGCATATTTAGCTTATCCTACTTCAATTATTGAAATATCAATTGACCTTTTTTAAAATGTATTTTCTAGATAAAAATTCTCTTCTGACTACCCTTATGCATATACTAAATCTTAAAAACATCCATTAAAACAATGCATAATTCTAACCTATACTGTACACTACTTATGCTGGATTTCCACTAGTCTCACTTCCAGTTCAAACCTGTGTATTATTATATAGATAGTGTATTATTTAAGATGTGTTGACTACCTTTTTGGAAGCTAGATATTCCATTCCCCTCGCTACTTGAAATGACCACGATATCATATTTTTCTTCGTGAGAGGTGGTCCTACTGCAGCACCTGTGTGGTCAGGAGCTGCTTTATTCATATAATATGGTTTCTTTGCAGACGACAACGGTTTGTGTATTTCTGGGTCTGCTGACGGGGCCAATGGAGATTCTTCCGGTGCAAGATCGCCAGCTTCTTTCATTTTCTGGGTCACTGGGTCAAGATAGTCGTCATTCATGGTGTCTTGAAACTCATGCTTGTGTTTTAATATGTAATCACGTAAACTTCCAAAATGGCAGTACTCTACTATAACATAAAGTTCACCTGCAAAGATATAGCAATAAAGGCATTAGCAAAACAAACAAAAATTGTCAAAGAAACATTACTTTAAAGATACAAAGGGACATAAATCAGTTCAGTACAGAAGTTTATTCATGTGTATATTCTCTTTTTTTCCCCATACATTTCATTCATATGTCAAGTTCCTAAGATATTGTATTAAAACTGATTTAAAGTATCTTTTGAAGATTAAATACATATAATCATCAGTTATTATTAAGGAAATATTTTCCAATCTTGTGAGGGATATACAACTTTTATCTTCAAATATAGTCAATTAAAAAATCAGAATTTCTAATTTATCAACTTAAAAGAAAGTGTTGATTCGTACCTCTGGCCATATTTTTGGTAACAGCTCCTAGCAGATTCAGTATATTTAGATGCTGGCCAATATGTATAAGAATCTTAAGTTCTGATAGTAACGTCATAATCTGGTGTCTGTCAGTACAATCTGTAATAAAAATAGTCACAAAATTAACCTAAATTTGTATAATGAACTTGTCCTGCTTTGATTCTCGAACTCTCCATTGTTTAATATAGGTATTGCACACTTAACATGCTAAATTTGTTTAATACCCAGCTTTGACTTTGGAATAGTCTATATATGAAAATTGAGGGATTTCATAATAATAATGAAACACATTGAGCTTTCCAACTGTATATAGCCTGGTCGTACTGCAGGGACGTGCAGGCTCGGTTATGGGTATGTCATGATAAACAAGTATTTCAAGTTTCATGTTGATAGTTTTGAAATCATTCTACTTAAAAGGCAATTTGACAACAACAAAAAGTTAAAAAGGGGCATTACTCCTAACATATTACTTTCAGAATTATGCCCCTTGTCTTACCTCAAAGTTTTATTTTGATACCATTAGCATTATTTAAGAAACAGGCTACATTATGGTTTTTGCATGATGACGACAATGACAAAAGCAAGGCAGCAATCATATTAGTTCCACTTTTTCTTCAAAACAGACACGTTAATAAATGTAAATGAAAGTTTTAAAATAACCCTACATACCTTTAACCATTTTAACAGCCACACTTAACACGTCCACATGCTCCACTATACCAATAGCTTCAGCTTTCACAACACGACCAAAATTTCCATGTCCTAACACCATTCCTGTACAACAAAAATACATTCAATCAATATACAAACAAAAGATAATAGGGAGACAATTGTTCCCTTTAAAAAAAAGCAAAAAAAAAAGCACTAAGTCTTAAGAGTTAATGAAAGACACGACTATGTCCCTATATGATAGGGTCAGACCAACCTGTAATACCATGAAGAATGACCTGACTCTATACTATATATTTATTGTATTTTAAAACTTCCATATTTAAATCTCATAAATTAGAAATAACTGAGTGTTTAAAAATCAAAGAAAAAAATAGATTTTGAAAAATAAATTATAAACTATACCTAAACGAAGCCTCTCTTTTGGAAATTCCCACTTATCATCGTAACTAATACATGATGTCTGTTCATCAATCGGCAGGTCAGGATTGTATTCGCCCTTTTGGTGCACCAAATATTGTTCTAACTCTTTATGCTGAAAAAACAAAAATATAACAGTAGTATAATTCATATTCCTTTATAGTCTTAAAAGCTTGATCATACAGACACAACAGAGCATTTAATTATTTTATTTGTGACTGAATTTTAAGGCCAAATATTGCAACTTTCTATCTTTTCATTTTGATGAAAACTTCAGGTACATAACTAAACTGGCACTTATGCAGAAACACTAGTAAGAAATTTCCACACAAGATGAGGCAACAAATATCAATGTCCCTTGCAGGAAACAAACCTCCATAGGCATACAATACACGATCGTTAGTGAGCACAGAGGCCCCTGTCCAAACAAATACTCATATTTCAAAATTGGTTTGTTTGTTTTTTGGGTTTTACGTCACATCGACACAGTATAGGTAATATCGCCACGTTCAAGCTTTACTGGTGGAGGAAGACCTCAGGTGTGACTATTACAATCTTGCCACAAGAGGCCCCTGTCCAAACAAATACTCATATTTCAAAATTGGTTACTTGGGTGAAAAACAGTATTTTATATTCAGTTAAAAACAAACAAAAAATACTTACAAGGTTTAATGACCGTCTTTTGTTTACACAATACAGCCCAACTAAGGCCACAACAAGGGCAGCAACTACGATACAACATACAATAATAATAGTTGTCTCCCATGATGCCAATGCAGGTGCCCTGTCTGATGGTTTTGCTGAGGGGAAAAAATACATAAAGATATTGTTATATTTCACCACAAAATCATAAACTTTGTCAATGAGAATCAACAAGATTATGTTCAATGGCTAAAAATGTAAATTTAAATGTTGAGAGTAATGTACAACGGCTAAAATTGTTAAAGATTATACAATGGTTAAAGATGTTGATAACATTATCTGAAATAATGTCCAATGGGTTCAATATGAAAATATGATTGTGCATTTCTGAAAGGTTAAATTTGATGAGAATGTTAAAAGACTTCAAATGTTCATGGTATGGTCTACAATAAATGTCTGTCTGTAAAAAAGAAAATAACCCATGAAAATGTTTAAAAGAATCTAACGGCTAAAAAGTAGAAGAGAAGTAATGAAATAATGTCAAGGCTAATAATGTCACTGGTAATGTTAAGATTTATGTCCAATGGCTAAAAAATGTAAATGTAAATATTTGAAACAACCTCCAATGGCAAAAGATGTCAATGTAAATGTTTGAAACAACCTCCAATGACAAAAAATGTCAATGTAAATGTTTGAAACAACCTCCAATGACAAAAAATGTCAATGTTTGAAACAACCTCCAATGGCTAAAAATGTCAATGTAATTGTTTGAAACAACCTCCAATGGCAAAAATGTCAATGTAAATGCTTGAAAAAATGTCAAATGCAAGATTTAAATGACAAAGATACTGTTTGAAATATCTACCTATCATATCCAAAGGCTAAAAATGTTAATACATGTTCTCAATTTAGAAATATCGTCTATCAAGCAAAAATGTCAATGTAAATGTTAGAGTTTTTACAGGCTAAACATTCCAGTGGTCATGTTCAACATATAAGTTAAGTCTAATGGCTAAAACTGTAATTGTTGGAAGTAAAGAAGACAACAAACCATATTTAAATGTGAAATTTCTGGCTGTAAAACCTCCTCTATTCTCCGCTACACATGTATATATTCCACTAAAACTTGCATCAGTTGCATTTATTCTCAACCTGAAATCAAAATTTTATTTTTCAGAAAATATATTCGGTGTTAGGGGGCGTGAGGGATGTTGCACCTTTTCATTGTTTTTCATGTACAGACTCACCAAAGTGAGTCTGTAATTTTCAATGTTAACACATTTTTGGTCATGTCTCAGTGGTCAGTCCTAATCAGCTTTCAGGATTACTACCCAGTTCCATAACTGACCAGCCATTTATAAATCAAAGGTGAGAGACAAATGACATTAGACTCACATCCAATAATCAAACCATTAATGCCTGAATTACAAATCTGATGCTCTCACTTCTGAACTAAGCGGGCAGATAATTTCGTAAGAAAACTGTTAAAGTTTCATAGAATCTAGTCAGTCATCACTAACATAAAAGCTGGGATGGTTGTATCCTCATTGCATAGAAAAAATTATTATCAGTGTTTACATTAGGTAAGAGATTTAATACACAAACCTCTGTCCCTCATCCACGATGTCATATCCCTCTGTCATATTCAGTGGGTCAAACTTCTCGAAATCCTTGTACCAGGAAACCACTGGTTTCGGTAGACCTTCAACCTCGCAGTCGTAGGCAAATGAATTATCATCAATGAAAGTCTTTGAGGGCTCCGTAGAAAATGAAGGAAGCACAATATCTGTAAGCAGAATGATTTAAGAGTTTAATCAGTTTACTTCTGAAATATTACTCAATGACCATAAAGGAAAACCATCTTTAGCCTTCTAGTCATCAGGGGCCCATCGGATCAATGATAGTGTCTGTTTTTATCGTAAGCTTGTCATATATCAATCATACTATTTTGGTGGTGTCTTAACAAACGACGAAGATTTCCTTGAATGGCATGATTATTGGTCTTACGATCGAGCATACAACAATTGTAGATTTAAATTGTATGAACAGATTTCCAAAACTGTATGATCCTTGATAAGACGAGTCCAAGTATATTTACAGTGATTTATATGTTATACAAATACTATTTTGCTAAAGGTTGGTTATTTATATAACTAATGATTTCATATTCAACTTGAGGCTGCTTTCTTTATATAATGATGTTTTTTATCCATTATTAAAACATTATAAAACATATTTCTGCTTTTTCTTCAATGGAAACTCATATTCATTCTGGAGAGAGGATTTTCCCTAATATTTTCAAACTGGTATGAGATATAATATTTTATTCTCTTTATTTTATTACAATATGTATTGATGAGGTGTCTTATGAAGTTAATGGTGACTGATAAAGCTAAATTTATCAGGCATGCACTTTCAACAGAAATCAATGTCATGATATGATATAAGGTTGTTTGATACATAATGCTAGTTCCTAAAGGCTTATGTAAGCTTACAATCATTTAACATATCAAAAATCTTCAGAACTTATAACATAAAATCAATGTAAACATTAAAGATAATTTCCCAAATAACTGATACCACCCCAAATAACTGTTACCACCCCAAAGGTGCATCAATGACTCATATGCACTTAAAAGAATTCACCTAAATTTAGAACAGAATAATCCGTGTATTCTGTATATAAATAAACAAATCTTTATCTATTCTCAAAATATCTTTTAAACATTTATTAAAAGCAAGATAAAAATCTAGGCAGAAATAGATTTTAATGAAGAGTTTGCATGTCTGACGTTAATTTTTCCTCCACCTGGAATTATATGTTATACATTGTATTTAGTCAATTAACATTCACATTGATCAAGTTGCAAAATAGATTAAGCCCAGCCTTACATGTTTACAGTGCTTGCATTTTACATCATACACACATTGTAAAGGTCATAATATGGTGATTTTCCAACTTTACTGATGGAAGAAGACCTCAGGTGTTCCTCTGTGCATTATTTCAGAAACAGATAGGTACTTGAGCAGAACCACTAACTTTCCCAAAGCCATCTGGATAGCTTTCTCAAGAAAGAATCTTAAGTCATAAGCAGGATTTGAACCCAGGGTTGGGAGCAATTAAGTATCTTAATGTCAGTGACTTAGCCATTCCAAATTTAAAGAATCACAAGATCTAGTTAGAACAAAGAGATGTTGTGGTTCCTGCCCTTAACCTAAATTTAGTACCACGGTTAACCTTAAATATTTCGAAATATAGCTTTCCCCAAGAAGTACGAGTCACAGTTAGAAGTCTATAGCTTCAAGCTTTTAGAAGAGGGATGACATTATGCAACGTCACAAGACAAATATTAATTGTCTTTCAATCTTGAAAATCAATGCTTGGGCAAGAAAAAAAATGAAGACTTTAACATAAGAGTTTCATGAAAATTTTAGACACGAAACGTGACAAACCTAAATTACAAGTGTTAAAATAAATAAATCCGTTCAAATAAATAATCATTGAATCATGAAATTTGCCCTTAATGAAAATAAATCGATATGAGATGTGTCACGACAAAACCAACATAGTGTGTTTGCGACCAGCATGGATCCAGACCAGCCTGTGCATCCGCGCAGTCTGATCAGGATCCATGCTGTTCGCTATCAGTTTCTCTACTTGTAATAGAGTTGGTAAGCGAACAGCATGGATCCTGATCAGACTGCGCAGATGCGCAGGCTGGTCTGGATCCATGCTGGTCGCAAACGCACTATGTTGGTTTTGTCGTGATGCGGCTCATATATGTCAGAAATTATCACACAAACAGACCTACCTCGAACTGACAACCATATTTTTCCTATTGGTCGATTAATCTTCTTGCCAAAGACATCATATGCAAAGCTTACAAAATCATGTTTGTCATACTTGGTGATAGGGCTTATGGTAACAATGGTTTTTATTGCATGCTCCTCCCTGTAAAAAAAAACAAATTATCATACAAAACTTCCTGTAAAAATAAAATGAATTATCATACAAAATTATCTAGCAAAGATACCAAAGTTTACAAGGGAAGAAATACTATAAATCAAGATGGATTTTCCATATTGCATAAAAAGCATTTGATCAATTTTTTATGTCACAAATGTGAATTAACCTTCTATAATAATAAGTAACTCTCTCCTTTTTTCTTAGTATTTTTATGCATTTAACTGATGGTACATCAAACCAACATGAATGTGTTATTCCGATGGACAATATTGCTCTGTTTAATATCATGAACTTTCGCCTGAAATAATGTTCAGATGGGCACCTGTGTAAAGTCGGATTTGCATTCTGGGATACTTCTCATTACCAATTAAAATACAGGGTTAGTGTCATTCCCCAAAAAGGGATCACAAAAAATATATTAATCAGTCAATCTTCATTTTGCAACAGTATTTTTTTTTTCTTAATCATTTAGTTTTTTTTTTTTTTTTTTTTTCTTTCAATTACTCAACTTTGGTTTGCTTTAACCGTTTTGGTCGCAGCATATTTGACATTGACCTACCTTTCATGAGTAATGTTAGTTCTATTCACTGCCCAACCAGGATCACCTTGTGCCGCATTAGTCCGGTTCATGACGGTCAGGTTAGAATACTTCCAAACACTTGCTTTAAAATATAACTTTACAACATCCCCAACAACTGGATACCTGTCAAGTGCCCAGGTGTCAAAGCCATTTTTCACATCTGAAATTTAAATGTCAAAATCATACAATATCAAAAAGACATCAGAGTTCTTCATATACTGCAACAACTCCATCTACAGAATCTTGTTCATTATAACCATATTCTATATAGAAAAAAGGTTCTAAATAAAATAAAGAAGGATAAATCCCAAGCAAAAAACAATTGTTCTTTTACCCGGAATTTCCGGAATTTCAAAAGCATATCTTTGGTTAAATAATAAATTAATTTGACAGGGTTCAAGTAAAATGGCAACTTAGCAATGGTTTCAGGTGAAATTGCAACTTGCCAGCAGTTTCTAATAAAATGGCAACTTGCCAGCAGGTTCTGGTAAAATGGCAACTTGCCAGCAGGTTCACATGAAATGGCAAGTTGCCAGCAGTTTCAGGTGACATGGCAACTTGCCAGCAGTTTTATGTAAAATGGCAAGTTGCCAGCAGGTTCTGGTGACATGGCAACTTGCCAGCAGGTTCAAGTGACATGGCAAGTTACCAGCAGGTTCAGGTAAAATGGCAACTTGCCAGCAGGTTCAGGTGAAATGGCAACTTGCCAGCAGTTTTATGTAAAATGGCAAGTTGCCAGCAGGTTCTGGTGACATGGCAACTTGCCAGCAGGTTCAAGTGACATGGCAAGTTACCAGCAGGTTCAGGTAAAATGGCAACTCACCAGCTATTATTGGTGTAGGAAAATCCAATATTTCAGAGCAAGCATTTTATTCAAAATCTGAAAATGTCTTCTTCATCAAGATAAAAATTTATTTTTAGTAACATACCTGTTGCAACATATGGCAATCTGAATGACTTCGAACCAACTTTATTATGTCCTGTACATTTATAATACTTGAAACTTCCTACACTAGTGTCCCTTACGATCAACTGGCTAATGTTTGTCTTTTGGTCGTCACCTTTAAAACTGACTTGTTTTGGATATACTGCTGATGTTAAGTCTGTCAGATTGACTGGCTGCCATTTATCATTGTGAATGGTACAATTTGTAGGACTTTCACAAGTTTGTTCAAACCAGTCTATTCTTGTAGGGAATGGAACTGACTTGACGGAACAGTTGATTTTGTGATCGAAGTCGGTCAGGTAGTATTCTGATCCTCTGTTATCTGATGTAATATTAACCTCAGGAATATCTGAAAAAATATATGTCAAATATTATGAACCGTAAATATTACTTTCAGTTCATTTTTAATATTAGCAAAAATGATCATGGTTTGCATTGTTTGCTATTCAGTTAGAACTTATTTTGAAATGTTCCCATGTAAATGGTTACGTCAAAATGGACAAGTCCATTTAAGATGATAAAATCTAAGAGACATAGAAGTAGAATTTTTATTACATGCATTTCGATGGTTTAAAAAAATATATCACTGATATATTTCTATAAACCACCGAAATGCATGTAATAAAAATTCTACTTCTATGTCTCTTAGATTTTATCATCTTAACTGTTACTGTTTTGAATTTAAGCCCCTTACGTTGTTTCAGTGAAATACCAGCGTGCACAATACTGGGAACTAACCTTATGACGTGACGTCGTTAATGATGTCAATGTGCAATATTATTTGGTGCGCTTTTCATTCAGTATTAGGTTTAATGTCTTTTTAAAACGTTTCGTTGCATATAATAAAAAGAAAATTTGTTTAGTTTAGTGTAAGATTGAAATATATTTCACCTTGTGAACACCAAAAGTTTATATTTCACTTGTGGCTGCGCCACTCGTGAAATATACCTTTTGGTGCTCACACGGTGAAATAAATTCCGATCTTACACTAAACTAAACAAATATCCTCTATATAATATTTGGTCCAATTTTGTCACAAGAAATGAATCAAGTGTACTAAGAATACAAAGGTTACAAGACTGTATATCATTAATGATATGCTCCCTTCGTAGCTCACTGAATACACTCGATCACATTACTTCAAAAAGTGAGCGATAGTGAAACATTCCACCAATGTGCAGAAGGGTACATTAATGAAGGCTCATTTTGATAAAAGCATACAAAATATAAAAACAATAAGCCAGATTGTGTAAAACGTAGTTTACTGCACTTGTTTCTAAGTTTGTAACAAATTCATTACTCAGTCTCACAATGTATCTAAAAATAGCAAAACAAACAAAACAGAAATGTTCTGAAACTGAAAAATTATACAAAAAAAAAATTAAAACCAAAAAACAAAAGAAAAGCAATCACAGTCTTAAAACCTACAAAAAATATTTGCTAAATATATAATTCAGTCAAGAGACGGAGAAGAAAAAAAAACTCGACAAAACACCACCAAACTCACAATGCTCCTTGTAAAACTACTCTAAAACAAAACAATTCAATTGGCAATTTCTCAAGAATATGAATATTAAGATATAAAACTAATCTTTCTTTCCATGCACAACATGTACACATAAACTACAGAGGTAGAAAATTAAGAAAATAGGAAAAACATAAGCTGCCAAAACTATTTTTAATGAACTAATTAAAACTAAATCTTAACAACTGTTAAGGCAATTCAAAATGTTGGTTGTTTAATTATTTCTTTGTGTTTTTGAAAAAACAAAAATATGAGTTTGAACTCTCCTTAGTTTTCTGTTACATGGAAAAAAAACTAACTGCAATCTTTATATAAAGTAAATTTAATATTTCAATAAATTACAGATTGGTGTTCTTTAGGAAAATTTATTTTTCAATCTTTTTTTTTTTTTTAAATTAATTATTACGATTTGAACACATTTTTGGTCATACATTGGTGTTCCAATTCATGTAAAACCTGAATTCCCGGGCTGTGTTTCATAGAAAGTGACCTTAGTCTGAAATCAGTCTTAAGAACAAACCTGAGACAATTTTGCGTTGCAAAGAAAATGTCCTAACTTATGACCTCTATGTTATGACGCATTTAATTTCTGAATAGCAATAGTGATAGGCATTTAAACATGGCAAATAAAAGGGTCTGTCATTGTATTTCTTATCTTTTCTCAGGAGAATTAACTTATTTCAGTGTTGTTATATTTTTTTTGCCTTCGGGATCATTGATGCCAGCACTATTAAGTATTGAGAATTGATTACCGCTCAAGCCGGTGCTAGGGGGCGTGACGGATGTTGCACATATTCATTATCCCTTATGTACAGACTCAATCAAACTGAGTCTGCAATTTTCATGTAATTTTGTTGTGATTAACTTGCTTCCGAGGGATCACTTCGTTTCCAGATTTTTATTAATTTTATAGTCTACAGTATTTTACTGAAGATAAAAATGTTTTTTGAAATGGTCTTAAGTAAGTCCTAATGTTGGTTTTATGGTACACTTAGGGCTTTCTATGAAATACAGCCCTGTATAATATACCAGAATAACTAATTATCCCTAATGACTTCAGCCACGACAGATGAATGACCATTAGACTCATAATCTTAGATCAGTTGTCATGGAGAAATTTTGCCATTAAAAACGAAAACTTGATATAAAATAATATTGGCCTCATGGAATTAAAGGTATGAACTGGTTGCTCCAAATATAATTATATTTTATGATTTTTTTTTATTATTTTCCACAAATCTTGTAAAAATAAAGAATAATTACTTGTAATCGATTCAAAAGCTCTTACTCAAAATGGAAAGATTCTTAAAAATACATGTATATACATTAGAACATGTCTAATCCAAACTTGTCTGGAACAGATGAAAAGTTCAAATAAGAAAGGTTTTCGGACCAAATGGGTTTAGGTGTGAAAATCAGCAAACACTGTTTGGATTCTAGAGTAAAACATGAACAAAATTTAAAAAAAAACAAACAAAAATATCACTTGTTATTTTATAATTTATAAATAGGCAAGAACAAAATTTTAAAGAGAACTTGTTTTAATCCAAGGCTTTTTTCCCAAAAAATGGGAAGAGGCCGTAGCATTTTCATTTTGGGAAATTTGCTGATGATCTGGCGAAAAAGTCACTGAAGGGTATTAAAGTCGCCTAAAATTTAGTCCTCAATCATGTAAGGGAAAAGCCTGCTACTGGGTCAGCTTCCTGGTACAAACTGCAACTGCTGTCACATGCAGGTACACTTTTTCTGGTGTTCTAGGAAGGGTATAATGATTTTATATTTAATACATCACACTTACATTCCACAATAAGATGTACATCCAGGGATGTAGACATATCCGGCACATAGGCCATGATGGTGTAAGTTCCAGCATCCTCCCGTTTCGGATACTTGACTCGTAAAAAAATTTCGTCTTTACTCCTGCAAGAAAGAAATAAACTTCATAAATTACCTGGAGATTTAATCTTCAATTCCTTACAAAATTCAAACATATGAATGCTTTTTTGCTACACCATAGAAAATTAAATGCATTGGTATTAAATTCACAAAAATTTTACATAATCATTTTTCCAAAACAAGATCTGCCAGATAAATTATAAATATGTAAAACATTTCAAAAAAGTATAATTCGGTCAAAATCCATGCTAGAGTTATGGGTCTTTTAAAGTGACCTAGAATTTTTTTTTTTGAAGGCATGTGTGAAGTTTCCAGTGAAGTAACTCTCAATGATTGTGGCCTAAGAATATACAATCAAAACTTTAACAAAGATTTTTTCAAAGTTAAAAAAGGCGATCCATTTTACAGTTTAAGACCTATAAGTGTAAGTTACTGATCTACAGATGTATGTAAAACCAACACTAGGGTGAGATTTAGGACAATAGCTAAAAAACTTTGGTAACCTTTATCATTTAAATGGCACAATCTTTTATTTATTGTGCTTTAGTCTTTCCATTCCTGTTATGAATGGACATCTTGAGAGTGAACCAACACTATACCAGGGACGGCCCTTCAAATCAAATTCAAACTGACCAATACTAATGGAATTACCAACCACAGACTCACTGCACTAGTGGAAACATTTTCTATTTATTCTAGCCCTTCAGTACACAGGAGAAATAAATCATTTAATGAATTAATACAACCTCATGCATTTAGATGCTTATTCATAAACTATGAAATTTTATTGTCATTTTAAGTACCAGATTCTGGTTTCAGTGCAATACAGGAAATTTATTGATTCCAACAGAAAACCACACCCAAGAATTAAACTGCAAACATTTCATTTATTGGCAAGCTGATTGGAAATACCTTGAAATACCTTGAAAGTTTGTTAGAAATACACCACATTAACATATACACCTGTTTTGAAACGCTGACTTCAATAAGAACGCTATTCAAGAAAACATATCCTCGTACCCTGCTTAAGTGTTATAATAGACTAAGTCCACTAGCTTAGAATTTTGAACAGTTCATACTTTATTTCTAAAAATATTTAAACTGAGCAACCCATAGCAACCCAGAATTGTGATAATTTTTTCTGGTGGTGAGGTTGGGCAAACCTAAAGCACACACACCTTTGGTAAGACTGAATAATGAATAAGTATTTGGTCTGTATTGGTTGCATAGGTCTGCTTAAAGCATTCAATTACTTTTTTCTGTGTTTTTTTATTTTTATTTTAACTCATATAATATAGATATCATAAAGAACACCTTTGTGAGTTTTTTCAGTCACTAAAAAATACCAGGTAAGAGCTATTGACACTCAGTCAGTGTTTGCCAGACAATTCATAATCCAGGGCAAAATTGGTATCAAATCCATAAAAGAAGGGGATAAGAATATCAGTCAACAACCATTACCTGATTCACTGGCACTGTGAAAAACACTCCCCATTTTTTCACTTTTTTTTTCAACATAACTAAATTGGTATCCTTAGCATGGTTATGAAAACAGACCAGGCACTATACATAAGTCCAATCATTATAGCCACTGAGATTTTGATGAGTTTTAAGTCCTGTCCTTCATCAATAATTTGACCTTGATGGTCAAGGTCAAATAAAGGTCAAGGTCATATTTGAATTATTCATAAAAATTACTCACAAACTCTGTGACTCAATCTTCGTGTCCTGTTTGGTAATATTTCTGCCATCTTTTTTCCAGTAGAATGTTGGCTCTGGATAGGCGTTTACTTTTATATAAAAATCGGCTTTATGATCAACGTTCTCTCTGACAGTAATATTTTCTTCTGCTGCCATTAGATATACGAAAGATTTTTCTAAAATGAACAAAAAAAAATACAGTCAAACTGTGTCAAGAAACCTTCTTAAAATGTGACAAACTGCCTTTAAATACCAGGCTTCATGATCTACTTATCACACTCAAACCACAAAATTATCTTAACAGAAAAGTTTAGTGTTTGTGAATTATCAATTACAAATTGCGAAAAAATAAATACAAAATTTGAGCTTTGTGAATGGGGCCCTAGTTCGGCCCCCAAACTGCATTGAAAAAAAAAACACAAATAATTTACATTTTCATACGTACCATGAACATAAACATGGGTCTCGACTCTGCCCTTGTTTGTATCAGATAACCATGCAATACATTTGTAGATCCCCTGATCGTCTAACGTAACGCCACGCACTGAAAGGTCACCACGGAACTCTTCAAGGCCAGTGGCACCATTGTCTGTTCTATATGGTTTCATGATTGTCACTCGATTATTATCATCCTACAATGTCATTAATATCAATGTCATTTATATAAGCTTTATTACTATCTAAAAGTATCATAAATTAATTTCCCTTAAATTAAAAAGCAAATAATGTACTGTCTTTGAAAAATGTTCTCAAAAAATGTAATGCTTTTGAAAAAATGTAATGTCCTCAGAATAGAAATGTCCTTCAGAAAATATAAGTTAAAAGATTTCTTTGAATTGTATTAAATTTCATTAATGTTCTAATAAAAAGTTCCCAAAAATATAATTATAATAATTCTTCAAAAAATGCGATGCCCTTTCAAACAATGCACAAGGGAAATGTAACCCTCTCATCCTTAAAAATGTAATGCCCCTGTGAGTGTTATTTTTATGCCCCTGTTAGTATTTTAATATGGCACTTAAATGCAAATTTCTACAAAGACCAAATAAAAATTAATTTTTTTTTAGAAAATGACAGTGGCTTGATAGTTGTCTTAAAATGTCTAAATCAATTATATTACTGGACTATTCTAAATTTTGCCTTGGAAAAACAGCAGCAAATAAGAATTACAAGTATATCAAAACTTTACAGACGAGTTCATATTGACTGAACCACACTCATTATAATTTGATGTATAGTATATTATTGTCATTAAAAACTAGTAGGCAAGTGAAATATAAATAAAATATACATGTTATATATATACTTGTTAATATTTGATTTGTGATAATGATTTCCATTCCTTAACTAGCTGGAACTGCATGTAATTATAGTCTCTGCCTAAGTATATAACTAATTGCAATAGGCTATGAGATATTGTGCTATTTTGAGTATGGGCAATTCTGCCCAAGAACAAAACATATCTCAGAATCTCGATTTGGCATGTCAGTATATTTTGACTAGTGTTGTCCCCAACTAGACCCTATACTGCTGGTAGCTCTAATTGTTTTATTTTGATATTAAAATCCTTAAAACTTCAAATGGATTGTTTTAAATTCAATGAAGGGCAATTTGTTTGTTTGATTGGGTCTTAAGCCACACCGACACAGTATAGGTCATTTGGCGATATTCCAGCTTTAATGGTAGTGGAAGACCTCAGTTGCCCTTCCTTGCATTATTTTAGGCATAAACGGGCACCTGAGTAGGACCACCGATGTTCCGTTAGGCTAGCTGGAAAGCTTCCTCACATGAAAGAATCCAAAGTCCCTGTTGGGATTCTAACCCACAGCGGTGAGTTGCAAGTGGTTTGAAGTCAATGACCTTAACCATTCCGCCACAGACATGCCAAGGAAGGGCAAAGCCATTACATAAATTATTTAGGTTAAAATGAATTGATAACTGTTGCAATTTTCAGCAGTACCTATATATGTATATCATCAGTACATGCATTACGTAGAATGTTTCAGACAATAACATGAGTCATACACAACAAAAACCATTAAAACATTTACAGAGATAAATGTTGACAATTTTGGTTACATCTGGTATTTACATTTACCTGAAAGTGGTATTATGTTAGATATGATGTGTCTAAATGTATATAAAACAGTAAATCTTGTTAAAATTAGCTCCACAATCAAAAATGATACAGAATACATTATCAATTTTATATCCCCAATCCCCCCTCCCCCCAAAAAACAATAAGTAACTCAAATACAATTAAATTGTATTAATTTTCTTTTTATAAAGATTTGGTTCTTTGAGGATATTTAAATAACTCTTTCTTAATGACACTGATAACAGCCCTTCTCAGAGTCACTAGACTATGAACATAACCCCTGATGGACACATTGACAGATTTCCATTTTAGTTTTAAAGAAGCAAATAAATCACAAACAACAACCCAGTGACAACTGTTACATACAACTTTTCCTCCCCCCTTTTTTTACAAAATACATATGAGCCGCGTCACAACAAAACCAACATAATGTGTTTGCGCCCAGCATGGATCCAGACCAGCCTGTGCATCCGCGCAGTCTGATCAGGATCCATGCTGTTTGCTATCAGTTTCTCTATTTGTAAAAGGGTTGGTAAGCAAACAGCATGGATCCTGATCAGACTGCACTGATGCGCAGGCTGGTCTGGATCCATGCTGGGCGCAAACGCATTATGTTGGTTTTGTCGTGACGTGGCTCATATAGTTCTATAATTACCACATACATGCAGCAAATTTCTATCTTTCTCTTAAACTATAAAGCCTCTTGACCCTCTTCAAACCTTAAGATTGATATCTTTTCTCAAGAACTTTCTTTTCTTTTTATATTTCTAACATTTCATACAAAATTGGTACAGTGAAAGCTAAAAATTGTAAGATGCTCGTAAAGGTCCTGCATTTTTTACCTTTATTCATGGATTAAAATATTTTTATAAAGTAGAACCAATTTCAGAGATAGTCCTTCAAATTACTAAAGAGTTATAAATTTACAGGGATTTCTATTCTTAACCTCTTATGAACCCTTAATTGGGGACAATCTAAATTCTTTACAGTATTCTTGTTAGACTGATCTCCTACAAATGCTTCAGTCTAAACTTGGGAATGATCAGTTCATTTCAATAATTCTGACAAGATGTAAGGGATTTTTTTACTTTATTTTGCTTTCTGAAAGGGGCCTATTAAATTTTTTGAAGCTAACTTACAGCCCTGGCAAAGGCTTTGTATTTTTGGTTCCTGCATAGTAAGCATTAAAACTTATGTCCCAACAATCATTTTCAACATTAAGTACCTTTTTTAGACTTCACATACAATATAAAAGTAATATAGCTTTAAACTTTACTGGTGAGGACAACATCATTATAGTGCCCCTTAACACAATATTTCAGGCACAAGCTTGCAACTTGATAATAGAGCTTAGACCCTGACCCTTATATCCTGCTGGCAGCAACAGATTCTTCCTATGCCATGGTCAACAGGTACATTCCTATTGGCTGATCATGGTTACCATTTTTAACTGCATAATTATTAAAATTTTCTCACAAAATGATGATTTGTTTGTCCAGATTAGAGACATTTTGCGAGATAA
This sequence comes from Ruditapes philippinarum, assembly GCF_026571515.1. Taxonomy (NCBI): domain Eukaryota; kingdom Metazoa; phylum Mollusca; class Bivalvia; order Venerida; family Veneridae; genus Ruditapes; species Ruditapes philippinarum. The sequence continues at coordinate 100,948 of NW_026866903.1, read as the reverse complement.
GGATTAAATACTTTTCTCTTGTGATAGAATCTAAAGTTCTTTGTGGGACTTTTTTACAAAGAACACTGTGGGGATTTGTCGTGTTTTTTTTTTTTTTTTGGGGGGGGGGGGGGGGTGATCATCAGCCACTTTAATATAGAATAAATTTTTGAGAGATAACAATTTCTTCCACGGAAAAGTAGCATTAATTCAAAGGCGCTTATAGTGATAGTAGTTATAATTACAAAGCAACACTAAGTGCTAATAACATTTAACACTTTACCAATTCAAACTTTTTAACTTTATGAACAGCCTAGTCAAGCAAATGAATACAGTACATACTAAAATACACACACTATTTATCAAAATACACACTTTTTACCAAAGTACACACAAATTCAACCAAAAAGCACCCCCATTCAACCAAAATAAACACATAAAATACATTTTTTTTTACAAAATTAACTAAAATACTTTCAAAATTAATCACAGATACACAAATTTAAAATAGAAATAAAACTTATCAAAATAAAATAAGATAGAAACAAATAAATAAATATATATCAAAATAAATATATAAGATTCAGGTACAATTACAGCTTTAACATGCAAAAACGATTCACTTACCTCCAATGCAATATCCTAGAGAAAAGAAGAAAAGAAGATTTGGGATAAAGATTTGAAACAATGTAAGGTATATCTAACAATGCATGGTGTATCTAACAATTCATGGAATATCTAATAATTCATGGTATATCTAACAAGAGGGCCATGATGGCCCTGAAATCGCTCACCTGTATTAGATTAGGTCCCTGAGCCAAGGCCAATTTTAAACCAAGAGCTTTTATTTGAACAAACTTGGTAAACACCCACAAGAAGATGTTTCATGATAAATGTCTAAGATCTAGCTCCCCCTGGGAGGAGCTAATTTTGACCCAGGGCTTTTATTTGAACAAACTTGGTAGACACTGACACTAGAAGATATTTCATGCTTAGTATCTAAACTCTAGCTCTTTGGGTTTTTTATAAGAAGATTTTTTAAGTTTTTACTATACACATATAAGGAAAATCAATGACCCCTGGGGCGCAGCCAATTTTAACCCAAGGTTCCTTATTTGAACAAACTTGGTAGACATCCATTAGAAGATGTTTCATGCTAAATGTCTTAGCTCTAGCTATTTTGTTTTTTTTTAAATAAGATTTTTAAGTTTTTACTATATACAAATAAGAAAAATCAATGACCCCCTGGGTCGGGGCCAATTTTGACCCCAGGGCATTTATTTGAAAAAAAAAACTTGGCAGACACTGACTAGATGATGTTTCGTGCCAAATATTTAAGCTTTAGCTCTTACGTTTTTTAAAAGAAGATATTTTAAGTTTTTTCTTTCCGTTGCCATGGCAACCAGAGGTCTGCTTGGAATTAAATCCTTTGAATAATTTTTCAAGTTGACTACCAAAGGAACATTTCTGTGAAGTTTTGATGAAATTGGCTTACCAGTTTATGAGGAGATATCGTTTAAAGTAGAAATTTAAGGACAGACGGATGCCGGACGAAAAGCGATCACAAAAGCTCACCTTGTCACTTTGTGACAGGTGAGCTAAAAATGCATGCTGTATCTAACAATTCATGGTATACATTTTTGTATCTAACAATGCATGGTGTATTTATCTACTATGGTGGCTCATAACTGCATTTCGTGTCTTCACCCCTAAAAAGTTGAAGGCGAAGACACGATAAATATGCTGACTTATTGTGGTTCGGCTTCGCCTTTTGAGAATGCGAACACAAAGACATGATAGATTTTATTCAAAATAATGATATTTTAATAGGCAAAAACACAAAATCTTTTTTCTGTGAAATTATCATTCAGGGGGTAGAAATCTTCATATTGGCGCCCAATTGGCCAATTTATTGAGTTTTTCTGACAAATATTGTGTCTTTGCCTTTCACCCCACCAACACAATGATTCTGCAGAAGATCTTGTGTCTTCACCTATCAAAATATCATTATTTTGCCTAAAATCTATTACGTCTTTGTGTCAGCATCCTCAAAAGTAGAAGGCAAAGACACAAAAGTAAGCATATAATGGTGTCTTCACTTTTGACTTTTGAGAAACAAAGACCCGAAAACACGAAATGACAGAAATCAGAAACTACAAAACTGACATTATATGATGCAAAAAAGATGCCCTTGGTGGCACATTACTGAAACCATTTTGAAAGTTCTAAATGGAATAGGACAGAGGCTGGAGAGTGCCACAACATGTATATAAATATTTGTTGTACAGTGACTGAGCCTCTAGCTTTGTGTATCAATAATTTTCTACATATGACTGATATGTTCTATACAAATGGTACAAGGTCATCTAATCCCTCACTTGTCACTCAATGGTTGCCCCATCCCACTCCCTCACAGCAGTGCAGCAGGGGGATAGCCTGGGGAAACTGGTCAAGTTTTTACATTCAATACATAATGTATGTTGTATAGTGATAACCATACAATGTATTATTGAAGGAATTGTCAAACTAAAGATAGTGTGGGGATTTCACCAACTGTCCAAACATGTTGCGCTTTTGATAATCCAATAATATAAGCCTCTGCTATATCCCAAGGATTGTTAAGCTGACTAGTGCAGTTAAGGGTAGAATATCAGATACTTTTGCACCATTCTATGCAACATGATCAGCCATTATCTGAAAAAGAATCAAAGCTAGAGGGGCAGTAACAATGTCAGTTATGCAGCCTATTCATTGACAGATGAATATTTCTATGAAAACTACAAGTTTTACTGTCTGAATCTACTATGACATTCCAGGAACACTAGACAATATTGTAGGACCAATAGATGTTTTGTTTCTGGTTTCTATCTAAAAATTTGGCTATTAAACTTTTTTTCTGAATCAAGAGCTGTCTGTGCTAGATTATCCTCAGTGCATGGGAGTAAGACAAAGGTGGCATAACTCTGTAAAAAGTTAACTCAGAGTTATGGAACCTTTGCTTGTCAATGTTAGTTGAAGTTTCAAATTACAATGGGCAGTTCCAAATTCAAAGCTAGGCAGAAAAGGTGTGAATTAAGAGGCAGAAACCAGAAACAAATTTTCTGTTCAATCTTGGCAATACATAGTTTAAAGCTGTCACAGATATCAGTCTATCATGCTTTCAAACAAGATGGGTATTTAAAGTAGTTTAATTATTGAGAATACATTCTTAAAACATACATCTTATCTCTTCCTACACAATTTAGATGAAGAGGATTTCTGAGATTATTTTTTTTCTATTTCTTTACTCTGAGCTGAAATAAAGTACATGATTAATTCATAAATTAATTCCATCACAGACTGTCCACCCAAGCTTAAAAAACAATTGTTCATAACCAGTCTCCAGAATGCAGCTTTGTGTTTGGCCAGAGTTTGATTTATTAAAAAAAAAAAAAAACAACAAAAAAAAAAAAACCAATGAAATGCAAAATTTTAAATCTTTCATTCACACTGTTTTTCTAAAATAATTATTTTACTGTGCCAAATGACCAGCTAAAAAAAGAAAAGCATTACACTTTTAACTCAAATCGGGTAGAGAATCACACTAACCATTGACATTTCATTTAATTCTTCGTATAATTATTTTACTAAATATCTTTGCAATATTATTCTTTTTACAGTGCCTCTGTGGATCGAAAATGTATGAAAAAGTTTCAAATTATATCTTTTAAGTATTTTGGGCCTCAGTGGAGGGCCTTTTTAAGTATAAAGAATTTTTTTAAGAAATAGAGATCAATGTGACCTTGTAATAAACATTTTGTAGGTATTATAAACTTTTAATTTTTTTGGGACATTTAATGCTTGGCAGCAGCTCTAACATTAAGACATGCTTTACACTGATAACTTATAAACAAAATGTCAAAATGTACCAGTATTTATATAATGTTGATTTCAATGAACTGCAGTATTTTGACAAGTAAAAAAATAATATCCTGCCTGATGAAACATGGTGAAGGCCTTCTTAGTTATCTATTGGTTATAATAATTTGGAACAGGAATATCCAGAACAGTTCTTTTTATAAGATTGGATGTGTTTTTACACTTGCAAAGCCAAGTTGTCCTCCTTTGAATTTTGAACTGTTCATTCTTACTTTACTTTTTTATTTTAAGGGGTTTAAGAATAATTCATATGTTTTAAATCACACAAACAGTGTTTAAGGTTACATGAGGACTTTCCAGCTTTACTAGTGGTAAAAGACTTCAGGGGCCCTCCTTAAGTACTATTACTAACACAAAGCAGAACCTAAGATAGAATTACTGACCTTCTATATGGTAGCCAGATACCTTAATCACATGAAATAATCCAAAGACCCATGCACAATTCAAGCCTAAAGCATTGGGAGTGGTGCCCTTAAGTTACCAAACCAAACCCCTCTGCCACAGTGGCACCGTATGGTTACTTTATATCTTTATTTGTGGAAGATGACTGACAAGCCCCTCTCAATACACTGTTTCAGCAACAGGCCAAACATGCAGGGTTTTTTCAAGTCAGCTGGATGTTGTTTTTTTCACAGGATCTAATTAAAACTTTTGAGTACCATTTCAAACCTGTATAGCAGAGAGGGACAACCATGATTCTGTCTCCCTGAAGTGCACTATTTAACCTCATAATGATTGAAATACAAATAGTGGTCATCTTTTAAATTTAGACAGTCTGTGATGTATTGAAAACCTAAAAATAAAACAGAATAACATGCAGGGATCTTCAGGAAATCAGACAGATGATAATATGAAGTTTGGGAGATAGACAACAAACCTGTTTAGCAGATGTAGAGTATGACCATTTCAAAATTGGCCGAACACCGGTCATTACTTTCACTTTGCATGACAAAGTAAACGACTCTCCGATTGTTTTATGTATATCGTCAGTTGGAACCAAATATGGCATAGGAGGAACATCTGGTGTTACTATAAATAGAAAATAAATTGTGACTAAAATATCATGTGACATGATGTCTTATTTTCCATGTAATAAAATCATTGTGTAATTTTTCTTTATATGTTATTACAGTTATATAACATTGTAGAAGAGCTATTTATGCTATACATTTCATAAATAAAATAGCACACAAAAGAAGACATAAAATGCCAAAACAAGTTAAATCATTATTTTCCATGCATTTGTTCATGTGATGGACAGATAAATGGCAAATCTATATGCCCCTCTACCCAAGAGTAAGGCCATAAAATTCTGTAGATTTATTCAGGGTAAACATTCTATGCTATGTACAGTCCAAACCTGTCACACCTGACATACCAGGTCACCTGAGGTGCACCTACCACTAGCTCACCATTGCAGTCTTTGACAATGAATGGCTAGATCCTTGTACATAAGGTAACATAATTCATGTCATTTAAAACAATATTTTCTCTATGGTTTTTTTTTGTATTTTGGACTTTTTAAGAAGTAATTTCAATAACCCCCCCCCCTGACTTTTCATCCCAGTAATTTTTAATGAACAACTGATAAATTGATAGCTTTTCACTTACCATGTATCAAAAATGTAAACGTTCTGTTATATGTTATGTTATTTAATTTCGTCTCACACACATACAACCCATCAAACGAGCCGTCTACAGATGCTATTTTCACGCCTTCTTTAGGATCAAACACAACACCTTGCTCCGGCCCTAATACTTTAGGATCGTGACAAATACAGCGAAATGTGATGTTTATGTCAGGAAAACTTGTCTGACATGGCACTATGAAGCTTTGACTCATATACAAGGTCAGATGGTTTGGGTAGTTTGGAATGTTTACATAATGTCGATCTGTAAATGGTCTCTCCATATCTACAAAGAAAAAATATCTCTGAAAATTATTATGTACTATTGTTTTTTAATTATGACGTATATACAAATATTTCTCTACCTTTACGAACAAAATACACTGTATAAGTGGTTAAGTTAGTAACGCGGAAATATTGGCGAATTTTTGCGACTAAAATTTCCTCTAGCGTAAATATCAACCAACCTGTCATTAAATTCTACCCTTGCATGATTCGCTAATATTTCCTCATGTGAAATGTCTGGTATTTTAAATTCACTAACTTTTCAACATGCAGTATACGTTTTTAGAGCTTTTTCGGCAATTGACGATGGGATTGAACAAGATTTTGTCCATGTAAAACACTATAAACTGACTAATCTCACTTTTGAAAAAGCTTTAAAATAAACAAGAGCACTCCAGGCCATACCAATGCTTGTCTGTTAAGGGTATAAGAGAGTTACAGGCATTATGCATTTCATTTTCTCAGTAAGATGATTACCGTAACTTGATCGTGAATGTTCAAAATATTGATACAAAAAATTTATTTTGTATCTCCTATGCCAAAGATTGAGTACAGTATCTTTGTTAGTTTTCAAAATTTTCTATCCATAATGAACAAAATACTTATATTTTGTTATTATTCTACTGTTTCTGCATGCATTACTTCAGTTACAAGCTAGCAGGTTAATAGAACAATTTGTCATTTAAGTGCAATAAATGATTAGCTCCGATTAAATTTAGAAGGACTTAACCCGTTATTGCAGCAAGGTGACAAATTGTTCTTAACACTTAACCTGCTATAACTATGAATGATAAGCAATTGTCACCTGTATCATAAGCACCTCTACAGCCTGCAGGTACATCTGTGTAATTGGACCAGGCTCTATTAAAGTTGGCTGAATAATTTTTGTCACAATTCAAGTATGGACAGTTCCAAAAATGTAAACTCAATAAGTCTATTTAAGGAACTCATCAGGTTAAAATTTAAGAAAGCTTAGGCCAGATTTATCAGCCTTTATTTACTCAATACAAGTTAAACAGCACAATTTTTAACTTACCTTTTGCAAAAATGAAGACACTGTTATTTACGTTTAGATCATTCTCCAGTCGACAGACATAAAGTCCTGTATAATCATACTTTATGTTTTCAATGTAGAGATTTGATTCATATCGATAACCTTGTACTGTTTCTCTTTCTGTGATAATAATTTCCTTTAAATCATCATTCTGAGCAAAGTTTGGACCCTATAAGTAAAGAGAAAACAAGGCCTTTCATGATAGTGATATCTAAATAATATAAGCTGTATCAAATGTTTCCTTATAAATGCTTAGTAATAATAAGTATGTAAAGTTTCCCTACAAATGAGTAATTATATAAAGTTTCCTTATCCATGTTTAACAATGTAAAGTTTCCTTACACATGAGCAATTATTTAATTATCTCACAAAAGTGCAAATATGTAAAGTTTCCTTACACATGAGCAATTATGTAAAGTTTCCTTACACATGAGCAATTATTTAATTTCCTCACAAATTAGCAAGCATGTAGAGTTTCCTTACACATGAGGAATTATGTTAAGTTTCCTGACAGTCATGAGCAATTACATAAAGTTCCCTTTTACACATAAGCAATTATGTAAAGTTTTCTCACATATGAGCAATTGTGTAAAGCTTCCTTACACATGAGCAATTATGTAAAGTTTCCTGACAAATGCGCAATTAAGTAAGGTTCCTTACACATAAGCAATAATATTAAATTTCATTACCCATGTGTAACTATGTCAAGTTGTCCCACAAATGTATAAGTATGTAAAGTTTCCTCACAAATATTTAATGATGTAAAGTTTCCTGACAAATATTTAATGATGTAAAGTTTCCTGACAAATATTTAATGATGTAAAGTTTCCTGACAAATATTTAAGGATGTACAGTTTCCTGACAAATGAGCAATTTAATTCCTTACAAAGCAAGTGATAAGATTTCTAAACAAGAGGGCCATGATGGCCCTGAGGTCGCTCACCTGTTTATAGCCCCCCCCCCCCCCCCGGGCCAATTTTTACCCAAGGGCTTTTATTTGTTTATTTGAACAGACTTGGTAGACACCCATAAGAAGATGTTTCATGCAAAAAATCTAAGTTCTAGCTCATTGGGTTTTTTAAAAAAAGATTTTTAAGTTTTTACTATACACATATAGTTAAAAACAATGACACCCCTCGGGCAGGGCCAGTTTTGACCCCCGCGCTTTTATTTGAACAAACTTTGTTGATATTTACTTAAAGATGTTTCATGCTTAATATCTAAACTCTAACTATTTGGGTTTTTTCAAAGAAGATTTTTAAGTTTTTGCTATACACATATAAGGAAAATAAATGTCCCCGGGCCGGGGCCAATTTTGACCCCAGGGCTTTTATTTGAACATACTTGGTAGACACCCATTAGAACATGTCTCATGCTAAATATCTTAGCTCTAGCTCCTTGGGTTCTTTAAAAGAAGATTTTTTAAGTTTTTACTATATGCATATAGGGAAAATCGATGACCCCCTGGGGCGGGGCCAATTTTGACCCCAGGGCTTGTAGACCCCAGGGCTTTTATTTGAACAAACTTGATAGACATTCACTAGAAGATGTTTCATGCCAAATATCTAAGCTCTAGCTCATATGGTTCTTTAAAAGAAGATTTTTTAAGTTTTTACTATATGCATATAGGGAAAATCAATGACCCCCCCGGGGCGGGGCCAATTTTGACCCCAGGGCTTTTATTTGAACAAACTTGGTAGACATTCACTAGAAGATGTTTCATGCCAAATATCTTAGCTCTAGCTCTTTGGGTTCTTTAAAAGAAGATTTTTCAAGTTTTTACTTTATGCATATAGGGAAAATCAATGACCCCCTGGGGCGGGGCCAATTTTGACCCCAGGGCTTTTATTTGAACAATTTTGGTAGACATTCACTAGAAGATGTTTCATGCCAAATATCTTAGCTCTAGCTCTTACAGTTCTTGAAAAGAAGATTTTTTAAGTTTTTACTATATGCATATAGGGAAAATCAATGACCCCCCGGGGCGGGGCCAATTTTGACCCCAGGGCTTTTATTTGAACAAACTTGGTAGACACTCACTAGAAGATGTTTCATGCCAAATATCTTAGCTCTAGCTCTTACGGTTCTTTAAAGGAAGATTTTTTAAAGTTTTTACTATATGCATATAAGGAAAATCAATGACCCCCAGGGGCGGGCCCAATTTTGACCCCAGGGCTTTTATTTGAACAAACTTGGTAGACACTCACTAGAAGATGTTTCATGCCAAATATCTTAGCTCTAGCTCTTACGGTTCTTTAAAAGAAGATTTTTTAAGTTTTTACTATATGCATATAGGGAAAATCAATGACCCCCTGGGGCCGGGCCAATTTTGACCCCAGGGCTTTTATTTGAACAAACTTGGTAGACACTCACTAGAAGATGTTTCATGCCAAATATCTAAGCTCTAGCTCTTACGGTTCTTTAAAAGAAGATATTTAAAGATTTTTCTTTCGGTTGCCATGGCAACCAGAGTTCTGCATGGAATTAAATTCTTTGGACAATTTTTAAAGGTGACCACCAAAGGAACATTCCTGTGAAGTTTGGATGAAATTGGCTCAGTGGTTTATGAGGAGATGTCATTTAAAGCAAAAGTTTACGGACGGACGACGGACGGACGACGGACGGACGCCGGACGAAAAGCGATCACAAAAGCTCACCCTGTCACTTTGTGACAGGTGAGCTAAAAATAATTTTCCAGCTTTTTTTCTGGAGGAGGTAGACCTTAGATGTTCCTATTGCATTTTTTCAAGCATAAATGTAGATGGGAATCTGAGAAAACCACAATCTTCAATAAGCTAACTGGATAGCTTGCTCAACATGAAACAAGAGGGCCATGATGGCCCTGAGGTCGCTCACCTGTATATAGCCCCCCCCCCCTCCCCCGGGCCAATTTTTACCCAAGGGCTTTTATTTGAACAGACTTGGTAGACACCCATAAGAAAATGTTTCATGCTAAACATCTAAGTTCTAGCTCATTGGGTTTTTTAAAAGAAGATTTTTTAAGTTTTTACTATACACATATAGTTAAAAACAATGACACCACTGGGGCAGGGCCAGTTTTGACCCCCGGGCTTTTATTTGAACAAACTTTGTAGATATTTACTTAAAACTGTTTCATGTATAATATCTAAACTCAAGCTATTTGGGTTTTTTCAAACAAGATTTTTAAGTTTTTGCTATACACATATAAGGAAAATCAATGACCCCTGGGGCGGGCCAGTTTTGACCCCAGGGCTTTTATTTGAACATACTTGGTAGACACCCATTAGAACATGTTTCATGCTAAATATCTTAGCTCTAGCTCTTTGAGTTCTTTAAAAGAAGATTTTTTAAGTTTTTACTATATGCATATAGGGAAAATCAATGACCCCCTGGGGCGGGGCCAATTTTGACGCCAGGGCTTTTATTTGAACAAACTTGGTAGACATTCACTAGAAGATGTTTCATGTCAAATATCTAAGCTCTAGCTCTTACGGTTCTTTAAAAGAAGATTTTTTAGGTTTTTACTATATGCATATAGGGAAAATCAATGACTCCCCGGGGCGGGGCCAATTTTGACCCCAGGGCTTTTATTTGAACAAACTTGGTAGACACTCACTAGAAGATATTTCATGTCAAATATCTTAGCTCTAGCTCTTTGGGTTCTTTAAAAGAAGATTTTTTAAGTTTTTACTATATGCATATAGGGAAAATCAATGAACCCCTGGGGCGGGGCCAATTTTGACCCCAGGGCTTTTATTTGAACATACTTGGTAGACATTCACTAGAAGATGTTTCATGCCAAATATCTAAGCTCTAGCTTTTACAGTTCTTTAAAAGAAGATTTTTTAAGTTTTACTATATGCATATAGGGAAAATCAATGACCCCCCCGGGCCGGGGCCAATTTTGACCCCAGGGCTTTTATTTGAACAAACTTGGTAGACACTCACTAGAAGATGTTTCATGCCAAATATCTTAGCTCTAGCTCTTTGGGTTCTTTAAAAGAAGATTTTTTAAGTTTTTACTATATGCATATAGGGAAAATCAATGACCCCCTGGGGCCGGGCCAATTTTGACCCTAGGGCTTTTATTTGAACAAACTTGGTAGACACTCATTAGAAGATGTTTCATGCCAAATATCTAAGCTCTAGCTCTTACGGTTCTTTAAAAGAAGATATTTAAAGATTTTTCTTTCGGTTGCCATGGCAACCAGAGTTCTGCATGAAATGGAATTCTTTGAACAATCTTGATAGAGCTTCATACAAAGAGTATTCCTGCCAAGTTTCATTAACATTGGCCTTGCGGTATCATAGAAGATGTCCTTAGAATATTTAAAATGTGGACGGACGACAGACGACGGACGCCATTTGGTTGGCCATCCTAAAAGCTCACCTGCACTTTGTGCAAGGTGAGCTAAAAACCCAAAGTCCATGACTGGAAGAGAGTTGCAAGAGTAAAAACATTTCTTTGTCATTTTCACTTTAGGTTTCTTATACTAAGAACTCTATACTTACTAGAGTTTCCTCCCCTTGCACAACAACCCAAAGTGCCGGTAGACTGCTGTAACATGTAACATTAAGACTGTCACCTTGCCGAAATGGTCTCTCATAACCATAAGTCCCTGCGTTTAACACAACCTCGCCACTTGAAGCATTGATTGACGAATTACTGAACTCTATCACTGGTTTTTCTTTCTTGTAAAAATTATGTGCCAAAGGTCCTGGAAAGAAATAAAGAAAATTTATGTTTATTTTGACATTCATATCACACCTTGGCTTTATGTTCTGAATTTTAAAATCTAAAAGATAAATGATAATTATTCCTGATCTATGCTGATTATTGTTAAGCTTACAGGTTTTTCTAAGCAGTAAAACTATTGCCACATATCTGAAACAAGTGAATTTTGCTAACATTAGAATTTTTTGCTAAAAAACTAAAAATGGGTCATAATACACAATACATGGCAACCCTATTATAACGCTCATGTTGGGGTCCAAGGTCTCAACCCCTCATTCTATCAAAGTTCTAATATAAAGCACTCATTGCGCAATTACCTCATCACCCCATCCCACCACCATTTCATACAACTTTACTAATATATCAACATTTTTATTTCTAAAACAATTTAATAATTAAAGTGAGGTTAGCGTGTTAACAGGCGTGTTAATTATAACAGGTCATGTTATAACAGGTTGTGTTTTAATGGAGTGTCAGTGTAGGTGGAAGAAGGAAACCTATGCCAATATCCATCAGCGGCCATTATTGGTTACTCTAAACAATTTTACAGTTCAAGATTAGTAGCCACTATATTTTCTAATAATTGGAATTTCTAGGTTGATGAAATTATGATATTTCATACTATATGAAACATAGATTGTACATATAAAGTTCTTTAAGTCTTTCTATTTTTGCATTTCTTTAAAAATAAGTTTATAAATCTGAAAGAGAGCAGCTAATATAATATAAGTTATTTAAAGTAACAATACTCAATCAAACTTATAGTGCTCAACATTAGTGCTCAACATTGGGCAAAGGAAACAGTTATTAGTGACAAAAAAAACTAAGAAAAAGCTAGCAAAAACGTAATGCTTTATGATGACAGGTTCTTTCTACTAGAAGCTGATAGTAACTGGCAAGGTTAGTAAATAACTGATGTTTTGAGTCCTCTAAACTACCAAACAACAGACAGTTTATTTGGTAAATCACTGCATTTTTTCTTCAGAAACAAGTAATTTCTGTCTGAAATGACTGGCTTGACCTCACAGGTTGAATACAACATGTTTACTCTTGAAGGAAACAGATAAGCAAAGCCAACTTGGCTAATTTTTTTTCCATAGAAAGTATAGGTAAATCATGATAACTTGGCTATATTTACTTACTTAAAATGATAATTTAGGATAATTCAGCTTGACATAGATTACTTTAAATAGTTAGTAATTAAGGATTACATGTACTTCTTCACAAAAGCTAAAGACTCAAACACAGGTGAAGAAATGTAAGTCATTATATCCTGCCCCTAACTCCTCCCCCAGCTGCAGTGAATAGCTGGGACTTCGATTTGGATGATCAAACCCTGATAAAAATCAAAAGCTTATAAAGAAAAATTGATGAAAATTTGTAAATCCCCACTAAAACTTTTTTCATTGGCTTTCCTCCTGGTACAGTAACCAGTTAATACTAATTTCTTCAAAAGTGACCACTTACTTATCCTACATGATGTTTGAATCAGCAGTGAGAGACAAATGACCATAAGACTCAATGTCTACAGAGAGATTTTACCTAAGGATCGTACCTGTGAAACCTGATTTACTTGTTTGATATACCCGGTAACTTCCTATTGAACTATACTAATCATGTGGACTGAAGGCAATAACTTGGCTCATTTCTCAAGCACTGCCCTTTTGAGGGGTTGGGGTGGGGGTGTGGGGGGAGGGTGCTGCATAAGTCAATGAAACAATTTCCTTGTGCAAAATACTCTCCCTCATACAGCTTAATCAGGAAACTGCAGGATGTTTCTAGAAAAAGTTAACTGTAAACCTTTCTGGTTTACCAAATTAATGACAAAATTCAAGCAATTTAGATGTGAAAAGTCTGAAAAACATCAGATAACAAACACTCTGATATATTTACACTCATCAAGCCAAACTTCTTAGCATAATATTTACACATCATAATATTTACACAAACAAGGCTCTGATTCAGGTATCGTTCCACTAAAAATTATGTGTATCCTAGAGCAAAGTCGGAGAAAAAGACAGGGAAAAAATGCAACAGGGAGAGAAAAACACAAAAAAACTGCTAATAATTATTTAATCAGAAATTTTCTGCTCTGTAAGTCGAGTAGACAGAAATTTCTGTTGGAAATTCTCCAGGTTTTGTTGAATCATAAAAACTAGAATTATCATGTTTATGTAGTATGGATGTTTCCAATAATCCATTCTGGAGTATATGTGGTAATTTCTTAAAGCCTAGAAGATTAATGGCAAGCTTCTGGTGAAGAGGGTTTTATAATATCATTTGCAATGTTTGTTGTTCCCTTTTTTTGCATTTCACAGGTGAATTTTGCTCTTGCCAGGTTCAAACATAATATTCTTCTTGTAGAGAAACCTTTTTTTTGTGTTTCTATTTTTGTAACTTTGAACTGAAATGAGCAATTCAAATTTTTATTTTTCACATAAAGACTACTTCATTATTGTCACTTTTTTATTAGCAAGAGATTTAAAGACATTTTGCAGAGTTTTCATAAAATTAAAAGTGTTCAATAGAAGTTCTTTAAACTTGGCATGCTATTAGAATATGATAACAGAAACATTTTAAACGGAAACTTTTTTGGGTCATCATTCTTATTTTTTAGTTATCTGCCATTGAATTGGACATTTTCGTTAAATTCAAGGGCAGATAATTTACAATGAAGCAAAACAAAACATTTTTTTCTTCTTATTTTCATGAAGCTTACCTTCATCTTAGTCAATATATGCAAAATTTCAAGAACAAATTTAGAGTGAATAGTTTTTTTTTTCCCACTTCTTCAATAAACCTGTGCATTTTTTCTTAAACATTGAAAAAAATTAAAAGTACCTTTATTTTCATTGAAAAAAATTAACAGAAACGATACAAGGAATTGCATGTAATTATTTATTGTATTCAACAATAAAAAGAAAAATATTATCCAGAAGTAAAAACAAGAATTCATTTACGTACAAAAAATGTAAGGTATCTGCCCTTTAAATGACCTCAAATAAGTAGAAAATTCTGATTCAGTGGCAGATAACTCAAAAACGAGAAAAGTGACCCCAATTTTTGTTTCGCTGAAAATGACTCTGTTATCATGCCAAATTTAATTGAAATTCTATAGAACAGTTTTTAAATTTTGCCTATATGAAAACTCCCGAAAACGCCCTTGATGAAAGTTCCATTTTAAGGTACATGTTACTGTAATTTCTTGGCAATGTGTATCTCTACAATGAAGGACATGTAACCCTTCACTACATTACCAGTCTCAAACTATTCATATTTTATCTTGTACAATAGAATTTTCAAAATTCATCTCACCCAAAAATGCACTTACTCAGTCATTGGTCAATTTTCATTTCTATGAAAATATAACTCTCTATTTGAATAACGGGGTGAAATCTTATAAAATATTATACAATTTATGAGTAAAAATCTTTTTAAAATTTAAACATAAAATTGCATTTTCAGAAATTGAACCTCTCAGAAAATCTGTGTAATTGTTCACATTAAACAATCGTAAATTCTGTAAATGGACCGACTAATCAAATTTAAAATACCTGTAAAACCTCTTAATTACATGTTCAATGCTGGGGATGGCGCCAGGTAAATTCGATGTCAATATTCCAACAAACCTAGATGTAGCCTATATCTAGGGAGGGATAAATTTCTTTAACAGAGCTCGGATTGTTTGCTAACATATTATAGGTAGCGAAAGATATGATGCTATTTTGAAAATGCAAAAAAAAAACCTGGATCCATAGCTGCTTGTTATAAATTCCATCAAGTTGTGAACAACGTTTCTGTAACAAATCTGCTAATGTTTTTTTTCGTTTAAATAATAATGTCTGATTTGTAAACGCAGTTCTAACTTAAAGAGCAAATTTATAATTAAATGGTACACAAAAAGCATAATTAAAAGATTTAAATACTTTACAAGATTCTAAAAAACATAAAATAACTCAAGTCATATTTTGGAACAGATTTTTTTTGGTTAAAGAACAATCAATTTTGATCTTAAAGAAGTTTTACAAATTTTATCAGAGATATCTTAAAGTCAAACATTAATTGTGACCCCCTAATGAAGAACCAATCATTCAAAACCGTCTAAAAGTGTGCAGTCCTTATACATTCTTTCCCTATTTTAAGTTACAACATATTTAATCTATTTATTATTATAAGTTAAATCCTAATTTATATATAAATTTTGAATAGCTTCTAAAAATACAACTGATATATAAGTAACATATTAACTTGGTGGAATAACTAACATATTTGCTTGGTGGAATAACGATGTCATTTGAGAAAAAATATTAAGGCAAGCCTATAATATAGTTAGGATCTAACACACAATATCTGAGTGGCCCTGGGGGCTGAAACCAAACCCTGGATTAAGGTACCAGCAAATTCTGTATTTAGCTTCAACCACTTAACTGTTTGTTTAATTTTTAAGTTGATTTTAACACATTCTTTGGCAGTCAGTCCAGACTCCCACTCTAGCCAGTGATTTCCAGGATAACTAACAGTAATTGCTTAATTCCCGTAAATGACCTAGCCCAAATCCCACATCAAATTCTAAATCCGTGTTGAGCAACAAATAACCGTTAAACTAAAATTGTCACAGAGCAATTTCGCCATGCCCAAGGATCAAACCACCAAACCCTGGATTTACTGATCTGGCTCAAAATAATTTCTCATTAATTTAAGAATTTCTAAGTAATTTACCATGAATATCATCATCACTAAACTAAAATTCACTTATAAGAAAGTGCCTGCCATCTGCAAAATATGCTTGTAATGATAAAATCTAAATTGAAGATAATTTGAAATTTAGA
The DNA here is from genome assembly GCF_026571515.1 of Ruditapes philippinarum. Classification (NCBI taxonomy): domain Eukaryota; kingdom Metazoa; phylum Mollusca; class Bivalvia; order Venerida; family Veneridae; genus Ruditapes; species Ruditapes philippinarum. Next base: position 84,538 of record NW_026866903.1, on the reverse strand, counting down.
ATCTTTAACTGTAATCTAAAACTATATGTAGTCTAGGCATTAGGATCTATGGAATAAGGCTGCATTTATTAACAATGTTTTTGTGTGCACTTTACAAATTCAAAGAATTTTTCTCACAGATGATCAAGCAGACTGGCCTGATTTTAAACTGGTGTAAAAACCCTACTTAGGCTGCACCTGAATATACCCATGTAACATTGGGTTCCTAACTCGGTACATATTTTAAAACGTTTTCCCTCAAAATTATGAATGGTTTTGTCCAGACTAAAAAGATGGATGAGTCAAGTTAAACAAATTTCACTTCATAGGTAACGGTCTGATTGATTCTTTTATTTCCTCCAGTTATGGCGAGCACTCTGAGTATACTGAATGAACCTCATAACATCTAAACATGAATGCTGACAATCATCACTGTAGTGAGTGAACTCAGACAGATGGAAGGACAGAAGAACAGACTATGCTGTGGCTAATACGCTGCTTCACTGTGCCTATGATTCACTGCCTCGCTGTGGCTGATATGCTGCTTCGAAGTGGTTAAACGCTGCTTTGCTGTGGATAATACACTGCTTTGCTGTGGCTAAACGCTGCTTTGCTGTGGCTAATACACTGCTTCGTTGTGGCCAATATGGTGCTAATTTGCTGTGGCTAATATGCTGCTTTGCTGTGGCTAATATGATGCTTTGCTGTGGCTAATATGCTGCTTCGCTGTGGCTAATATGCTGCTTTGCTGTGGCTAATATGCTGCTTTTGCTGTGGCTTATACACTGCTTAGCTGTAGCTAATATGGTGCTTTGCTGTGGCTTATATGCTGCTTTGCTGTGGTTAATATGCTGCTTTGCTGTGGCTATTATGCTGCTTAGCTGTGGTTATATGGTGCTTTGCTGTGGCTATATGCTGCTTTGCTGTGGCTATATGCTGCTTAGCTGTATCTAATACGGATGCTTCACTGTGGCTAATACGCTGCTTTGCTGTGGCTAATACGCTGTTTTGCTGTGGCTAATACGCTGCTTCGCTACGCTGCTTTGCTGTGGCTAATACGCTGTTTCCGAGGTATATACGCTGCTACGCTGTGGCTAATATGCTGCTTTGCTGTGGCTAATATGCTGCTACGCTGTGGCTAATATGCTGCTTTGCTGTGGCTAATATGCTGCTTTGCTGTGGCTAATATGCTGCTTCGCTGTGGCTAATATGCTGCTTCGCTGTGGCTTATATGGTGCTTTGCTGTGGCTAATATGGTGCTTTGCTGTGGCTTATATGCTGCTTCGCTGTGGCTAATATGCTGCTTTGCTGTGGCTAATATGCTGCTTTTGCTGTGGCTAATATGCTGCTTAGCTGTGGCTAATATGCTGCTTTGCTGTGGCTATATGCTGCTTTGCTGTGGCTAATATGCTGCTTTGCTGTGGCTAATATGCTGCTTTGCTGTGGCTAATATGCTGCTTTCGCTGTGGCTAATATGCTGCTTTGCTGTGGCTAATATGCTGCTTTGCTGTGGCTAATATGCTGCTTCGCTGTGGCTAATATGCTGCTTTGCTGTGGCTAATATGCTGCTTTGCTGTGGCTAATATGCTGCTTCACTGTGGCTTATACGCTGCTTCACTAAGGCTAATGCGCTGCTTTGCTGTGGATAATATGCTGCTTTGCTGTGGCTAATATGCTGCTTTGCTGTGGCTTATATGCTGCTTTGCTGTGGCTAATATGCTGCTTTGCTGTGGCTAATATGCTGCTTCGCTGTGGCTAATATGCTGCTTTGCTGTGGCTAACATGCTGCTTTGCTTTGGCTAATACGCTGCTTTCCTGTGGTTATATGCTTCTCCCAGTGCTTCGCTCTTTGGGGAGCACAAAATATGTTAAACAAATCATTTTCTAGCTGTTGTATACCTGTCTTGTTGGTAAATGGATAATTTAAAATAAGAGTGGGACAACAATACCCATCTTTAAGCTGTAAAATGGTTAAAAATCATAAATAAATTTACAAACAGAACAAATTTACCCATTACCAAAAACTGTTCTATTCAAGCTTAATATCCTGTACAATAAACTGGATAATTTTACTTCTCTGTTTCTCTCAAACCTTTGTAACAATGCGTTATTCTCTAGACACGGAATTAATCATCTTAAGTTACTACTGGCTCGGTTTTTTTTCTTTATCAAATTCTACCAGAATAGACTGACATTTATCCATTATAATATGAAATACGCCCATATCATCAGCAACTTCATCTTGAATAGATCCACAAAATCGTTCCATTGTATAGGAAACATTTTGTCTGTTTTCAGTATTATAGTGTACAGAGAATACAGTCAAACTTGACAATAAAGACCAACATAGTCTAAATCATGGGAAATTATAAGAAAAACCGTCAACACTAAAGTACTTCCATTTTTTCCTATACAAAGTACTTCCATTTTTTCCTATACACAAAACTGAGTCTTTTTCATACATTAAATTAAAAGATTGGGAGAGGAGAACAACACATCAAAACACGAGGTCGGTTTATATATTTATTATAACTACCGGTTTTGGGGTACTATATAGTCCCTCCTTCAGGTTATCAATCATACATGTTAAGAAGTTGACTTACACTATTAATGCATGATGTTTTTAATGGTAGGATATAGATAGCATTTATATATCAAACCAGATGCTGAACTATTGACACACTCACCTACAACTCAAAGAGATTCAGGTACTTAGCAGTGTCTGTCTGGGGTAACACAATCTCTTACCATTGATAAAATATTATCCGTGGAAAACCTCTGCAAATAAACCCCCTTTCTCATCACGCAAGGAAGCACCAAAACTTAGGCCAAACCACCAAAACCACAAAAAAGGAAATGTGAAGTCTACAACTTGTGAAAAATGCAAATTAAGATATATTTTGATGAAGGTTATATGCACGTTGATATGCATCCTATATTTTATTGGCCATGTTTTTCCTGGTGTGTGTACAATAACTGTTATCAACAATCCATCACCTATATTATGAAGTTTTATAAAATATGGAAACTCAAATAGAAAGCTGTATAAATTTTTGGACATTTCCTATGAAACAATTTATCTTTGACTATTTGAATACAATCTCCTTTTTTTCAGAAAATATGAATAAAATTTGCAAATCATATCATTTTTTATCCTGGTTTATACTTTAAAAAATTTCAACCAATAAAAACTCCAGTAACAAATGACAATGTTTGATCAAGCTCACTGAAAAGCTTGAAAACTGAACAAGCATCTCAAGTGCACTCATTACACTCTGGTATTGACCTAAGTGAGGGATGGCTGTGTTTTAAGGGCCGGAAACCACTTTAAATGTCACCGGTAGGTTACATTTAATTATCAATCACTGAAGAGCACTTGTAGTCTGGTAGTATACACAACATATTTGTTTAATTATTCATAAAACCACAAGTACCAGATCATGTTCTGATCCTTGTAAATAACTGCTACTTTAATACCGTACAAGTATTGTTTTCTAGAAGATTAGTGTAATTTCTCGAGCATTATGATGACATAAGTCTTGCGATCAGTCCGATCATCAATGACAATGAAGGGAATTGAACAGAAGTCCTTTTGTGAAATGTTTCTTTTTCTTATTTTATTTATCAAGGATATCTTCATCAAACACTACATATCACGGAAACATTAAGTACACAGGAAATCTCTAACATCGTAACTATTGCCATAAATAGCAATTTCCGGCTATCCAATTTTTTTTTTAAACAAAGACAGCAAGCAATCCAATTTGACTTTACGACTGAAAATATAAACCTATTTTTATCTTCAATTCACATGCAAAGTTAAAAACAGAAAAGTTTCACAATCTGACACACTGCGTATGATACCATGTTAATCAACAAAGAAAAAATTTAATTTTTGTAACAAGATATATAATTAAATTATACTACTTTGCTGAATTAACTGATCATTTTAAATAGAAAAAAAAAAGAAGAAATATTTAAAAGATTCCATGCCACACCCATTCACATCTCATTCAAATTCAATAATCTTTGTTTTTGTTAAGACATAATGTAGGAATGTAAAGGCATCCATCATTGTTTAGTTTTATCTTCCATTATCTACCAGAAACTGTTACTATAGCAGCCAACACCTTAAAATCATGACAACAAAATCATCTACAATCAAAATCCGGCTAAACAACAGAAGTCATAATTTTCAAAACAGGCAGTTTACGTTGTTTTTTTTGTTTTCTTTCTGTAAACTCACAGACATTGATAAACAAGGTGTTTTGAAGTGCAGAATTTGCACTGAACAACGAAAAATCACGATACATATTTCTCAGACTTGCAAACTACTATTGAGCTGTCATTTACATTGGAAATTAAATATTTTTATTTTCCTCCTTGATAAATTATCATATTTTCTCACTGAATTTTTTTTTTATTTTGAAACTTTTAGATAATTCTTAAAGAATTCAACTCTATATAATTATGTTGTTTATAATCTACTTGTTGGATTACCAGGAAATCTATACATTACAGATCACACAGGCCACTTGTATCGACAGGAAAATGGACAAGTCCCTCCTCCATATTTATCTCCACCCACAAAAAAGAACACACGTCATAAACGTCATCCAACATTTTCTCATTCCAATGTGATGATGATGTAAAAAAATTGGTTTGCATTGAGCTTTAAATCAAATTAATTTAATTTTAATCTTATGACTTTTACCCAAATAACTTATACTGAATTGTCCTCCTTTGAATTTGGAACTGTCATAGCAATATAAAAACATGTGCATAGGACATACGGAAAAGACAAAGCTTAAAAGAAGCTGGGTTGCTGCTGGTGGAAAAGCAAGAAAAATTTAGGCTGATCAATTAGCAAGGACACAGGCTAGTCAAATAGCAAGGACACAGGCTGATTAAATAGCAAGGACACTGAGACTGATCAAATAGCAAGGACAGGGGCTGATCAAATAGCAAGGACACTGAGGCTGATCAAATAGCAAGGACACTGAGGCTGGTCAAATAACAAGGACACAAGCTGGTCAAATAGCAAGGACACTGAGGCTGATCAAATAGCAAGGACACTTAGGCTGATCAAATAGCAAGGACACAGGCTGATCAAATAGCAAGGACACTGAGACTGATCAAATAGCAAGGACACTGAGGCTGATCAAATAGCAAGGACACTGAGGCTGATCAAATAGCAAGGACACTGAGGCTGATCAAATAGCAAGGACACAGGCTAGTCAAATAGCAAGGACACAGGCTGATCAAATAGCAAGGACACTGAGGCTGATCAAATAGCAAGGACACAGGCTGACCATATAGCAAGGACACAGGCTAATCAAATAGCAAGGACACTGTCACAGGCTGATCAAATAGCAAGGACACTGTCACAGGCTGATCAAATAGCAAGGACACAGGCTAGTCGAACAGCAAGGACACAGACTAGTCAAATAGCAAGGGCACAGGCTAGTCAAATAGCAAGGACACAGGCTAGTCAAATAGCAAGGACACAGGCTGATAAAATAGCAAGGACACTGAGGCTGGTCAAATAACAAGGACAGACGCTGATAAAATAGCAAGGACACAGGCTGATAAAATAGCAAGGACACAGGCTAGTCAAATAGCAAGGACACAGGCTGATCAAATAGCAAGGGCACAGGCTAGTCAAATTGCAAGGACACAGGCTAGTCAAATAGCAAGGACACAGGCTAGTCAAATAGCAAGGACACAGGCTGGTCAAATAGCAAGGACACAGACTGATCAAATAGCAAGGACACAGGCTGGTCAAATAGCAAGGACACAGGCTAGTCAAATAGCAAGGACACACGCTGATCAAATAGCAAGGACACAGGCCAGTCAAATTGCAAGGACACAGGCTAGTCAAATAGCAAGGACACAGGCTGATAAAATAGCAAGGACACAGGCTAGTCATATAGCAATGACACAGGCTAGTCAAATAACAAGGACACTGAGGCTGGTCAAATAACAAGGACAGAGGCTGATAAAATAGCAAGGACACAGGCAAGTCAAATAGCAAGGACACAGGCTGGTCAAATAACAAGGACACAGGCTGATAAAATAGCAAGGACACAGGCTAGTCAAATAGCAAGGACACAGGCTAGTCAAATAGCAAGGACACTGAGGCTGGTCAAATAGCAAGGACACAGGCTGGTCAAATAGCAAGGACACAGGCTAGTCAAATAACAAGGACACTGAGGCTGGTCAAATAACAAGGACAGAGGCTGATCAAATAGCAAGGACACAGGCTGGTCAAATAGCAAGGACACTGAGGCTGGTCAAGTAGCAAGGACACAGGCTGATCAAATAGCAAGGACACAGGCTGGTCAAATAGCAAGGACACAGGCTGGTCAAAAATAGCAAGGACACTGAGGCTGGTCAAATAGCAAGGACACAGGCTGATAAATAGCAAGGACACTGAGGCTGGTCAAATAGCAAGGACACTTAGGCTGGTCAAATAGCAAGGACACAGGCTGATCAAATAGCAAGGACACAGGCTGATCAAATAGCAAGGACACAGGCTAGTCAAATAGCAAGGACACAGGCTGATCAAATAGCAAGGACACAGGCTAGTCAAATAGCAAGGACACAGGCTAGTCAAATAACAAGGACACTGATGCTGGTCAAATAACAAGGACAGAGGCTGATCAAATAGCAAGGACACAGGCTGATCAAATAGCAAGGACACAGGCTGATCAAATAGCAAGAACACTGAGGCTGGTCAAATAGCAAGGACACTGAGGCTGGTCAAATAGCAAGGACACTGAGGCTGATCAAATAGCAAGAACACAGGCTGGTCAAAGCAGTGTTTAAGTATTGTACTGTTGGCAACAAATCAGGCTATTATAATACAAAGAAAATGCAAATTGTCACAAAAATCTTTATGTTCGACATCAACTTAACATACAGGTCAAACTTGCAATGCACAGTCAGATCAAAACACAATAGATTGACATAAACTATGGAAGGAAATTTGTTCTTTGTGTTACCCAATATCGTAACTGTAGATAGAGGTAGAGCCAGAAATATATATATACAGCTCCCATGTCGAGATGGAACTATTTTAGGCATCAAAAAAAGTCCTCAGACTAATGCAATTTTTATTTCGATAATTACTGCACAATTTACTTATTATTTGATATTGTTCACATAATTATGGAATTAATTTGCCATGATTAAATCAACATCAAACAAATATTAACATTCTTGCCTTAATGCAATCTGCCACGACCGAGATCAAAATTGGCTCCCACCAAGTTATGAATTATATTCACTAAAAACTCAGTTTTATTCATAGAAAGCTTGCATGCAGTGCACTAGTGCTAACTACTTTCAAAGAGACGCAATAGCTATATAAACTTGAGATTTTACTTTGTTTCTTTCTGCACAAATATGGTAGAATTTTAGTTTATGAAAAATGTTATGTTTTACGACAGTCCAACTTTGTTTAAGACAATCAATGTGATATCCTTCATATACAGATCCTACAATAATATAGTAAACACATCTGAAGTCTTGTTCTTTTCACTTCATTTTGTTCTTTCTTTAATACAGGAAACTTCAACTTGTTTTTTGGATAAAGGTCAATAGCTCAGAAACAGGATTTATCACAAAATTACCCCATGTCGATTTTGTGACTCAGTAAAAATGGCATAGCACCGGGCACATATATTTTGACATGACATCAATTGCGTGTGCTTAATGTTACACTATTATAAAGGGCATAAAATAGCAATCCTTATAATTTTGCTGTAAACATGTAAATAGTTGTTACTTTAATGTTATATAATAATTTGAACACTAGTTTTGTCTAACTAAGCTTGTCACAAAATTTGTTGAACTTGTTCAATAAAATAATTCTATTCAACTCAGTATTGAACCTACAGGCTTTCAATATCCTCTATTTACTTTATGTACCAAAAACCATTTAATTTTTATAATCTTTTTCTTCCCCATTTGACATGTGTTGAATGAAATTCAACTGTCATAAATTTAAATTCCTGCTGTATTTTTAACTTTTTTCTTAATAAAAACATTCGTTTGCAGAATTATAGTGAACGATAATAACAAAACTGATTTTTAACCGTTACCCTGCTTGAACTGAAAGTGATTAATCAAGCCACCAGTATAGGGCCAAGCCAGCCAGTGCACCACCACCTTGCAGTCTGAACAAGCTCCATACTGGTGGCTGACCGTCCCTGTGAAATGGGGTTCATGAAGTTCATAAACTTATTCAAGTACTTCATGAACTTCACGAATTGGTTCATGAATACCAGGAAACTTCAAATTTTCATCTTATCCCCAAAATTGGTATTAATGGAAAGTTCGAAATATGAAAGATGGACAAGTATATGGTTTGTTTCCTGTGCTGATACAGACATCATCAACTTGTCATAGTTAATTTAGTCTAAGATAATAAATTAACATCAGTTCATTTCGATATGAATCAACTAGACTCTTATCTGACTAATCTGTAGCATGAATAATTAGAAAGAATTAAATGTGGTACATCCAACTAATTAGAAACAATAGAAAGTTGCATCAATAATTGGCCCTCCTATAGATAATATGTGGTATTTCTCATCAGTTTGTAATACATTGATCAAATTTATTTATAAACTTGGTAGACTGAGTTATGTACTCACATTTGTTGGCTTAGAGGCAGAATGGTTCAATTTTGACAAAGGTGGATGCTCCTGCAAACACATGATGCAAGCTTGATAGACTGGGTAACTAAATTGTTGATGTTACCTTGGTAGTCTGGGTTTGTTGACCTAAGTTTGGTCGACTGGATTTGATGATGTTACCTTGGTAGACTGGATTTGATGATGTTAGCTTGGTAGACTGGGTTTGTTGATATTAACTTGGTAGACTGAGTTTGATGATGTTAGCTTGGTAGACTGGGTTTGATGATGTTACCTTGGTAGACTGGATTTGATGATGTTAGCTTGGTAGACTGGGTTTAATGATGTAAGCTTGGACTAGTCTGGGTTTGTTGATGTTAGCTTGGTAGACTGGATTTGATGATGTTAGCTTAGTAGACTCGGTTTGTTGATATTAGGTTGGTAGACTGGGTTTGATGATGTTAGCTTGGTAGACCGGGTTTGATGATGTTAGCTTGGTAGCTTGGATTTGGTGATGTTACCTTGGTGATACATGTATTAGCTTGGTAACTGTATTAGCTTGGAAGCTTGGTCTTGTAATGTAAGTTTGGTAGACTAGGTTTGGTGATGTTTGCTTGGCAGACTTGGTCCCTTGACAGTTAAATGTTGAATGTAAAAGATAAGTTGTGTTTATAACAATTGTCAATTTTACCTCAGATTTCAAATTTAACACATCCTCTTGAAACATATTTTGTGTTTATTTACATAACAGTTTTCATATAAACAGAACAGGACCTGCAAAACATTTTATCAGCAATGTGGTGAGAGCTATAAACTTATTTAAATCACTGTACTGATTATATTCCAAGATAAAACAGTTTCTTGGAAACTACGGTTACACATGTGCATTAATTTACCTCTGTATAGAGAATATTGTCTTTCTATATCGCTACATTGAAATCTTAATAACACTTATCCTGCTGAATTTGTATAAATTGCACTAAAATAATGCTGACATATTTATATACCTAGTTGTAACTGTAAAAGAATATTTATGCCCGGGGATTACTTTGGAAAAACCAACATTTGCTGGGTTCCGAAATATTTCTATTCTATTCTGGTGGCATTGGTAAATTATTATTGCCACATAGCACACTAATAGTACCTACGAGGCATTGCTCTTTCCTTGTGAGACTGAATTCCTAAGGTGTGTGTTCAATAATTTGTAATCTATGATAAATTGTTACAATCAAGATTTTCTTGTTTGATGGACAGCAATTACCATATCTCCCATCCTACAATTCAATAAGAACTATCCTAAACAATGTCCGACAGAACAGGTGAACAAGACTGTCTTAATATTGCCAATTATCCAATTAGCCATATTACATCATTTAGTAGTCTGGAACCTAGACAAATGTAGGTAACATACAGCAGACCTCCAATTATTTTAACCAAGCACTATACACCCTTTTTCTTCCTCTGATAACCAATAAATCCTTTTTAATCATCAAATGCAAAATTAAAATCCAGTACCTGCATTTACTATATGTAATCTATTGATGTTCAATAGTAGATTATTTTACAGTCCTTTTATCATAATAAAGACAAAATAGCCAAATGTTTATGTAAAAGACTTGCAATCTTTCATCATCTGTTCATTAAAACATACTGCATAATACATGAATATAGCACAATTATTGTCAGTCTAACTTTCAGTCTAAATTCTGGAATAACAAGATTATCATCTGTATATTGTATAGTAGATACTTCTACCACTTTGATACTTTTGTAATATATTAATGAATACAAAAAGAAAGACCTTATATAAACAACAGCATTACCTTAGTGCAACAACCAATTAGAAAATTATGAGATAAAATACATTAATCATGAGTAAATTCTGCACACACATGAAAAAAAAACTGCACAAAACCACCAGAGAGCTAGAGAGACAGGGAAGGGGGGGGGGGGGAGAGAGAGATGGAAATATAGAAGTGGATGTAGCAGCTGTCATTCTCTGATACAAGATGCATTATTTTCGGTGCTCCGGTGCTAGTACCCTGTACTCAATACACGATCATCTTGTTAAAGCACATTCTGAATCATCTGTACAAACAAACTATCTCACCTGCATGTGATTCCAACAGTCTTTTTTACATTTGCAGAAAATAATAAGTCACCCAGTTTGTTACCATCTTGCAAATTTTTTCCAGCTACTTTGTTGTTGTAATTGTTTACTGTTGTTTTATTTTGTGTTCTCTTTGCTACCTTTAAGTTCTTGTCCTTGCAAAGCAGGACAAAAACTGAATATTAAGTTTATTTTAAATAAAACGCTATACAAATTAACACTTAAGTTTTGAAATATCAAAATTTACAACTGATTCATAAAATATGGCAATGTCTTGTATAAATCTGAATAATTAAGTGATATTTATTTTGACAAAACTTTTATCATCAGATCACATCAAAGTATCAACACCAAGCTGTGGTTGTAACAGAAGTAATAAAAAAAAAACAAGCACAAAATTTTAACACAAAAATCTAGAAACCCATCCCATGTTTTTTTCTACAATTGAAATTCTGTTGAAATTAGATCAAGACTTGATTTGGAGCAATATTGCAATAAACGATATCATATTCACGGGGATAAATCTCTATTCTGACACGTTCTATCTGTGAAATGTGTGTAATCTATGAAATTATCACTTTGATATCTTATTCTTTGTAGCACCATGGAATGTCTGTCAGACATAACTTGGCTGGCTGTTCCAACACTTCAATAATGCCAAAACTGTTTGGGTTAGCAGGTGCCAGCATTGATTAATCCGTTATTGAAGGTTTAATTATATATCGCTAATGGGCCCAACTTTGGTTCAGAGGCTAATTTGAAAACTGCATTAAAGCATTGACCATGCATAATTATATGTTCTGCTTCCCCATTGGTCGGTTCATATATAAGCAATTCAAATTATTGGCACTTTATTGGTTCTTTCAAGACTGTAATGGCATATTTATAAGTTCATATTGCTTTGTCTGTCAATTTTCTAAAATTTAGCTAGTTCAATTTTGAGTCTAAGCCAATTGTTCATTGTCCAGGCAGACATGGGATCAGAGGCTAATTTGAAATTTGTGAGCATAAGCTTTAGCCAAGCATGATATCAGAGCCGAAATCCCATTGGTTAATTCTAATACAATTGTTTATCATTGCTATAATAGCACACAAATTGGTTTAGAGGCTACTTTGAAAATTTTGTACAAGCAAGTGTTGATCATACATGATATGAAAGCTGATTCACCATTGGTCAATTCATTTTTGAAAATATCATATATTCTTACAACAATGAAGTAACTAATTGGTTCTGAAGCTAATACATTGTGAGCTAATGTTTTCTATTGATTGATTCATACAAAATATTGTTAAGGAATCATAAACCAGTTCAACACTCAATCAGTGTTTCTCAGTTTTTGTACTGATTTTTAATTTCAAAATAATCAGCAATGAATTCATAATAAACGAACGGCTTTGGATGATCGGATAATTTCAAGCATTTTTAAAGTACATGTACCAATGTTTTTACATCCATAATACATTATTACGACCTACCCTAATGAGAATGGGCGTAATAATTTAAGAAGATGAGAATTTTTCTGATAATGTATTTCCCTGTTACAGAATGGAATCTTCATTATCTACGAAATTTCAAAGCAATAAATCTCCAGCGAATCAACAATCATTTAAATTACACTGACAACAGGAAACAGCTTTATAATTTAACGCTCTTAAAAATACTCGCTTAAAAATATGTAAAATACCTGCGTTAATAAAAACATATGCATTAAGAATCTTTACAATCAAATATATATATTTCAAGTGGACTGCAATATTATTTCGTTCCAACAGGTGATAGCAAGTAGAAAGTAAGGCTAAAATGTATAACTCTCGTTTAAAACACAAAGCCACATAAAATGTGTTTCACTTTATTTCCTCTTTTTCCTGTAGCAAAATATTTCGCTCCTATGAACTACTATGCAAATTAGTTTATTATTTACCTTCATTAATAACAATAACGATTTTTTTAATGAACGCAAAGGATTAGATGAAAATCAAACTGTATATCTAGAGAAAGTCTTACAAATAACTTCATACAAATTTTACTAATAAATTCATTTATGAACTACATGTAGCTCAAATTAACAGGCAAAACTAGGACTTATTTATATAAATTATGAGATAGTCTAAAATATGTAAACAATTACAATTACAATATATTATGTAAACATAATATTCCCAATTACAATTATAATATTATGTAAACATAATATTCCGAATTACAAGAGACGCCATGCATTTTTTAAAACTCTTAATGCAAAATATGCCTGAAATTATTATTCTTATTACCATAATTGTACCTAATAACTAATTAACATAGCTATTCCTGCATATTTTGAGTAATTATCCTTAATTTCTGGGGATAAAAAGTGCCTTATATTTTATATCAAAGGGTCATAAAGCTATATCTAAGTACAAAATATTTTTATGAAATTTATCAACATTAACGATTTTTGAAAAAGTTATAACATAGAATGTTTCTGTCATTAAACTCACATTAATAATGTACAATTAGTAGAAGGTATGAAATATTCTGGAACAAAATATTACAGTACTATTTCAAGTAGTCTGAATTTTTAACCATTTAATAATGATTTTTGCATGTGCCAATTATGCCATTATACTTCCATTTTTCTTTCATACATTTGCATTTAAATTAAATGAAAGCTACAATTAAGCAATAATATTTCTGCAGCAGATTTCTTTGTTGTTTTTTTTTATAAAAATTATCATGAATTTAGAGGAGTGCTAACTATTATAATGACAGCGTGATAAAAAATTTAATCTTCATAAAATAAAACAAAAGCTTGATAGCAATCTCGATAAATATTATAACCATGAATGCTAGCTCGGCCAATCCCATGCAGCTTTAGAAAGAACTCTTTAATCGATCATTGAACACTCGTCAGTTCAAATCCCAAGATAGACAAATTATAATGTGGGGATGTTAATACAAATGTATCACTGTATCAGTGTAAAATAAATTCCCTTTTGTGTCGGACGGGCGTAATTTCTGCGGTTATGTTTTTCTGCGTAATTTCTGCGTTACTTCCCACAATATTTCACCGTAACAATGAAATTACTCTAATGACATCAATTCACAGCATTGAGTATCAAACTATTATTATCATCATATTCTGTTTAATAAAATGTTTTGAAGAGATTTTTTTATATAAATAATATCCCACAATGATATATGATATAGCATCAAACCACTTAGACAAATGGTGTATCAGACAATATAACATGATATAAATAATCGGCCAGAGAAAAATAAAGTTTTCTTCAAATCTAAAAGCTTGTGACGTAACCTGATCATCTAGGGAGCTTTAAATGTAGGCAAGCATCGCAGTAAAGTGATTTCAATAAATTTCCAGAAATATTATTCATAAAATATGAGAATATTATCATAAATATGAAACCAGAAATGTGACCTAATAAAGGAACAGATACTATTAATATTTTACAATATACCAGCTTCCTACCCTGATCATGCACAAAAATTTAACCATCCCCAAGTTTTAACCATCCCGTAGTTAATACCCTGGATGATTTTGCCATCGATCTTTTCCAGAGGGACTTTAATTTACATTTTGCTTATTAAATGTATTTTAGATCTATAATGTTATTTTAGTGTCATCCTGTTTATCAAATTATCATAAACTCTAAATCTGAAAACAAATGTGCCCAGTACTTTCAATTTGACCCTGCCTGTTGTTAATTCTAGCAATTTCAATAAACATTGCAGATAGTGCAAATTTTTAGTTAAGGATAATTATTATAGAGGTATCATAAAGGTAATATCACACTTAGATATTTAAATGTCTTTTTTCTTATCATATATTTTAACATACATGTATGGGCTTTTTTATATTATTCCCCAGGGTTTAAATGACTGGTGCTGCCTCCTTTAGGCTTTACTTACATATACTCCGGGCTTAGAATGATGCGACACATGTTTGCATGTATTGGATTTTAGATAAACAGTAATAGGCAATTTCCAGCATTGTTAACATCCGGTTTTCCATTGATGACGACCTAAGGGGCCATTTAATTTAGCCTCCCACATTAAGTAAGTTTAACAAATTTTCTTGGCGAATGAAGGGGGACTCCGCCCCCCTTCACAAAAACAGAAGGGGGTACAATCCACTCTGCAAGCGCCCCGTGAGTAACTTTTGGATGATGCTGGTTTTAAAAACAACATTTTCTTCAAACAAAAACAAGTGTTGGGGGCTTCTAAATAAGTCATTTTTTCACCAATGTATGAAAAAAGGCGTAGAAAATCTGGGTGCTTAAAGAGTTCTACTGAAACATGATCTGGTGTCAAAAGTTATTTTTCTTTGTAATTATGTTTTAGTTGGGTTTGACAGGTCACATGATATCTCTCAGGAAATTTTCCTGCTTATAGACTGGTAAAGAAACATCTAAGATGATCCTCTGTGCATATGTGCATTGTTTCAGGTGTGGGTGAAAAGGCTGAAACTTACTTAAACCTGACTGACTCTCTAAATAACTTCCTAGTTTATGAATGAATTCAAAGTCCCTTGGGGGATACTGATTTATGGTCACAACCTAATTTGAATTGCAATAAGACTTCAAAAGAGCATGTAGCACATCAATTAAAAGAATATGGACTGTTTCAAGATAAAGAAATTCATCAACCTGTATAAGTCATTAATAACCTGATAATATCATCAGTCTGATCTCCCAGATAGAAATCTCTCTATCTGTAAAATTAGTACGTTTTCATGCTAGATTTATCTCTTGAACAATACACTGAACCAAATGACACTGAAAATTTCAAATTATACCTGCGTTTACTCGACTGACACATAAAATTTGATACTTCAAACCTGAACAAAAACATTTTCGGGTAAACCGAATAAAAACCACAATACACGCAGATACTGAACAAATCGAGCATGAGTGCCAAAATCGTTTCACGTTGCATAAAAGCTTCAATATGGCGTGCACGGACCGAAACACCATTCATGAATTTTATGAATTGCGGGTTTATCAAAACTTTTTAAAGAAAAAAAAAAACAAAAAAAACTTTTGCATGGCATGCACGTTCTAAAATGACAAGACATGAGTCAAAGAAACGCTGTCAGCAGAGACAGATTTACTACAAGTAAGAAATATCTGTATCCTTATTTATGTGGTTAGTCAAACTGAATTAAAGGACCGTTTAAAAACAGCCATAACGCTAAAATCAAAAGTTTAAAGGGGTTTGAAATAACAATAGCGGTTACAGACTTTGGTCAGACTGTACCAAATTGTGAGTGACAACCAATCCAAGAAAGCTTATAATATTATTCAATTGGTTGCATTTAGACAATTGGTAATTATCATAACCCTACCTACTTTTAAGGTAATAAAAGCAATAATAACAATATAACTGTAATAATAACTACAATTTTTCTTTCTTTATGACAGTTGACAAAATCTTCCAAAGACCAGATTCATTCAGATTCTTATAAAATTATATTTCATTATACAAAAC
This sequence comes from Ruditapes philippinarum, assembly GCF_026571515.1. Classification (NCBI taxonomy): domain Eukaryota; kingdom Metazoa; phylum Mollusca; class Bivalvia; order Venerida; family Veneridae; genus Ruditapes; species Ruditapes philippinarum. The sequence goes on along the minus strand of NW_026866903.1, from coordinate 68,325 downwards.
AAAAAACATATCTACATTTATAATGGACAAATAATGGACTAATATGAAAAATCCTTCAAACAAAATAGCAACAATTACATTTTCACCACCATATTAAATTTCATGGGAAAAGTTTTAAGCAATTATTTATTTCTCACAAAGCCAGGAAAAAAATTTAATTGCCACTAGCTAGGTACATTTTTTTTTTAACTCAAGCACCTAAAGATTTTTTTATACATCTTTAAACACTTTCTAAAACATTATACTACCTTTAAAATAAAATCAAAACAGAATATAAAATTTTACCTGAAATCAACCCGTATGACACTAGGTAATATATACATGACACAGGTGTCCCCGATCGTGCATGTAACCACTAATTAGGGAGGAAATTGTCAAATTCTAACCCATCATACTTTAAACAGTATTGTAATGAGATGCCTCCACTATTGTATTTACTGGTATAAACATGTATAATATTAAAGTCAAGTTACTCTGACTTGAAACCAACATGGTATAGGAATCACAGATGTTAGGTCAGTGCTGGTTCAGCTCACATAACCCTCAATAAACTCCAACCTTTATTAAATATATAGAGGATATTCAAGTTTTTTCTATAAATACATGATTTATTTTCATCAAGTGGTATGAAAATAAATATTTCACGAGTGGCGGTAGCTTGGGAAAGCTGGATGAAAAAGATGAAAATAAATCGTGTATTTATAGAAAAAACTTGAATTTTCTGTTTATTATATACATTTTTCTCTTTTTGACATTAAAATTTGAAAGACTTTCCCTTAAATTTTGTGTACTGGCAGAATTTAAAAGAAAGTAGTCCGGCAAGACACCAGTGAAAATATGGAAAATATGTTTCACTGCAATGAAAAATAAATTTTACAGTGAAAATACGGAAAATGAAAATATGCATTTTATTTCATCAATATTTCTCAATATTTCATTTATAAGTATATAATAAATATGTATCTTTTTGTTATTTTAAATGAAAGAAATATTATTACAATCATATAATATAATACTTAACAAATGTTTAATTGATAAAACACTGCACTTTAGATTGCTTGGGAAAGCTGGCTGGGTACTTTAGTTTATAGAGGTGGTCGGGGTTATGTGACCAATCAACATGCTGGACACCAGTCCTGCGGAAGGAATAATTGGACAGGAAATATGAATCTTAATAAAGTATAAACAAAACACTTTAATAAATGGTAACTAACGGTAAATGGTTTTTATGATTTAGAATAAGCTAAACCTTAGTAACTTGCGTGTCATTCAAACAACAGTTCTTAACAATTCTATGTGTATCTGACCTAAGCAAACAAATGTACATGTATGATAATAACTCTTAATTCAAGCATTCACTTATGCAAAATAGTTTTCACATTATTTAATCCAGTCTGTAAAGAGTGCAACATACAATAATAGCTTTTTGTTTTGTCCTGACCTAGATGCATTGATATCATGATATGTAACTTCATGAACACGAGTGACTGAAAATATTATAAACAGCTGCCCATCGTTTAGTGTCCACATTTCAGACAGTATCTATTTGCAAGTCTTTAAAATTAAATAATTTACAAAGAAATTTAATATATGAAATATAATTTACAATTTACAAAATGTAAGAACTGCTTGCATAAAAAAATTATGCAGTCAAATTATTTTTTATTTAAACAACGTCAAATAATTAAAGGAACACAGCAACATATTTTCAAATAATCAAACTTTAATACAATAACCATAAACAAATTATAACCATATCAATTATGTTACAGAAAAAAATAAATGAGGGCAACAGGTTTCAGATTCAGAAGGAAAAACAACAATACGATATCTCGGCCATTCACCTGAGGCGATGAATTATATCTTTTTGTGTAAACTTATCTGGGTTAACTTCAATGATGACTTCTGTCTACAAAGATAAGTTGAAATAATGAAATCATTGTACAGAAAGAGAAAAGCTTCACCTTATTTCCTTTGACTCTGAAACTATGTTAAGATGATAAAGTACATAAACAGTAAGGAAACCCCTCAATTGTAAACTGCTCTCTATATCTAAATTAGTAAAGCGGATGATTCATTTTCAAAAAAAAGTCACTGACGCTACTTTGAAGAAGGCTTAAACAGTGAGTACAATTTCACTATTCCAAGATAAAATTACTGAAATACTCAATTTGAAACAACACAAAATTATTTTTCAAACAGAAAATAAAAGCTGCAGGCCCCTTCATACCATACTGTACCCTCCTGAAATTTTTTGTATAATGGACTTGCCCTGCTTTTAATCAATTTGGAACAGTCCACAATAATAGTTTGAACAAGTTTATTATCAAAATATCATACCCTAATCAGATGACATGCTAATTGGCTTAAACTTGTACCATTTGCCATAAGTCTTTTATTTTTAGGAAACCACAATTAAATGCTATCATCTTTACTGATTACTAAATCTACATTTGTCAGAGCCATGTATTTTACAACTGAAATCTACAGTCCTGTGACAAATAATGTAATAAGGAATGTATAATATGAAGGAGTGAACAAACTGTCCTCAGATCCTAATAAATTGTGCATTACAATGCTGTTCCAAGAAATTACAAATGGTGTTATTGGTAACAAAGGGAAGTTACACTTTTTTTTATAATTATACTGTTTGTAAATCCAAAACAAGCTTCCATCAATAAGATCTGTAAAACATATCAAGCTTAACTTATTATATTGCAAGACTGCAACTTTGTGAATCATGGATAGTTGTTGAACAGTTTTATATATAAAAGATTTTTAAAAATTCTCAGCACTTAAAAGTATACACATATTGAATAAAAATATTAAACTTATATGTCAATATAATTATATCAAACCAAAGGCTGTTGTAAATAAAATTGAAATCAATGAAACAGATCCATAGAAAATTGAATTTGTTGAACAATACAGCAAAAATGAAAGATATATACACCTGTATGTTTTACATAAACACATATAGTAACATACAAAATATCAAATATCATACAAACTAGACAGTAATGCATCACTTTCTGAAAGATTTTATAGTACCGTGTAATAGTAATTGGTATTACAAATTGCAAAATGCGTGAAACATAGAAAATGAGCAAAACAATGATTACTATATAACAATTACTCCATACCAGACTTATTACGTATAATCATAAGCTACACAAAAAATTCTACGAATAGACCATGATTTCTGTACTGCATGCCAAGTTGCATGTAATTCCACATTCTCCAGTTTACCTGGTGCAAGGTAGCTTCTCAGCGAAAACATAAAAACAACATTCTGTTTACTCATGCACGAAGCGTTCAACTTTCCAACAATATTTCTTTAAAACAAAACAAAAAATAAAACAGTCAACATTATTCTGGTTAAAATTCTGTAAATTATATAATTTGTTTTTGCCAAAACATACTAGAGAAGGATGTTAAATAATTACTGTATGTGTCACAACTTGCGTTAACCAATCAAAATCACGTTTCTTGTAATTCAAATTACGTCTGCTTTTTCATAAGAACTCAGGTGCATTTCAGTTTAGAACAAAAAACACAAGTGCCAAAAAGAAATAAAAAGAGATAATGAAAAGATATTATCTATGAAACTGTGATAATGTGAAACAGGAAGCCAAAACTAAAAATTGAAAAAACTTTTTTTACATTTCTGCTTTAATGTAATGTAAAAGAAAAAATCACAATCATAAACACTCAGAGCACGTGAATCAGAGAGATTGAAGTTCTGACACATTCAGCAATAAACAAACACTTTTAAAAAGGCATCATTTTATTTCTTTCAAATTCTGAGGAAAAAAATGTTAAAATATGTTACAATACCCCTCGGTTGAGATCGAGACAGACAACCATGACTCAACAGTTCCACATGGCAGCCACAGTAACTACCAAACCTAATATTACAGTTACAAAAGCTTAAACACTTAAATATCTGTTTGTTCAGGTAAGACAAAGGGGTTGGCCTTGTTAGCGACAAACACTTTAACCCTGAATGAGGACAAGCAGATTGGGTGAATCATATTTACATACAGAATTTATATAGAAATACTTATTTAACATACCCATTTCAATTTACATTTGTATTTGTAATTATTAACACATTCTTATCAAAAGACCACAAAAATAGTTTCTTCAGAAGTCAGGATTTTATTTAATATTCATTTTTCATTCTAAATTAATGGTGAAAATTCTGATTGCTGATTGTACATTGGCATGATTCTCCTCCCAGTCACACAGCACTGATGACTGATTAAACAACTTTCAACGATTAGAAACATACAGGTATATAACTTGCAACATATTATGTTCTTTGACTGATGGATCAAACCCACAACTGTAACCTGCATAGGAAATCTTGGGTAGTTCACAGTCACAATCATTGAAATAAAAAATGTCAGACCGTTATTTTGCGCAGGTGCCCTAATTAGAAAATTACACTCAAGTGAGAAATGATAACTGTGGACCTATCTAACTATCATCGGAAACGGACTAACATCCCTAGTTTGATCAAACCAAAGATAAAACTGATATTTAAGTGTGGTATAATTAAAAATTTCTGACCTATTTTTTCTTGCTTTTTTCCTTTCGTTTTAAACTTTTAACGTAATATTTTTTATAACTTTCTGTTTCAATCTGGATGGCACAAGAAAACATAATCAATATACAGTAATTAAATTCTAAAATTGTAATATAAGTGCTATGTCCTATTTCATTATGTAATTTATTGTCTTTGCATGATTTATGGGTTCAATTCTAGTAACAAAATGTTTCCAAGGTACATGTATATGAAACATTGACAAAATGGAACTTGGTTTATATTGGACCGATATTAGAAAGAACAGCCAAACTTGTATCAAGCGACCATGCAAATGGATACAAAAATGGTCACTTCAGTAACACACCTATGCAGTCTTACAAACCTAGTTTCAACATATTTTTCTTACCATGATTGTGAAACAAGTTCTTGTGACTTTTATTAATCACTTTCAGGTCTGCTCCCTGCTAACCAGTACTGCATGTGTCAATTTTGGGGAATCACGCCGTGACCTGAGGGGCTCGAACCCCATGATCCCGGTTTTTAAAAGCATCTTAATCACTAGGCCCCCCCCCTTTTCTATGATTATCAGGGGATTATAACAGTTGCTCACGAGTATTTCCAATTTTTACAATTGATAACCCTGCTTTACATTGAAAATTGGACAAAATCTATCGGTTTTAAAGAGTGAATTTGTAAACATTGACTAATTTCAGAAACCCTCGGCTGCACTCGCCTTGTTTCTAACAGATTTCATATGACCTATTTCTTGTACATATTTGAATATTATATATTATCACTTCCATAAAAACAAATGCTTTTCTAGTTTTCAACATTTTGTTTTGACGTTTATGAAATAACAAATGACCAAACATCCCTTTAACTATAGGCTCTTTTTTTTTTTTGTGCAAATTTTTGTCACAATTGCAAGAAGTTATCATTTGAAAATTTCTAGTATGTCTGTTCTCAATCTTGCTCATGAGGGTCTGTAATCTAAATCTTCGAGAAAACCACTTCAGTGCACCTAAAAATATTCTATGATCTTGAAATATTATTTTAATTAACTATAACATGCATTTTCAATGCAAAAACAAAAACTGTTTTCTCTTAACCACTAACAGGGATATGTACATCGTTTTTTTGTGGGGGGACATTAAATTCAATGCATACAGCATCAGGCATGCTTGACAATAATAAATGTTATGTTTTTGAGGCAATTTAAACGACATAATAAAATATTAAATTTCACCATTAGGCACTCATGCTGTGCATTCAGTATTATAATGCATGCCTATAAATGTCCTATAATTAAATTAAACTATGAATTTTGTTTCTGACATCACCATATTTGAATTAAAATATGTAAGTTTTATAAGTTGAAACTAAAAATTAAACATGTAAATGTAACTTTTTTGGGGGCAAAGGTGTGTCACAGGGGTAAATGTTTTGACCAATTAATGCCCACAACACCTGTGATGTCAACTTGTTGAAAATCTTCCTCATAAAATTAAGAATATAGCACCAATTAACTTGAGTGTTATATGAAGAAACATGGCTAATTCATCCAAGTTGGATTCGAACCCATAAATCCATGGGCTGCCTTACAGACACCTTAACCACTAGGCCACCACTCCCCTAAATAGAACCACAATGAGCTACAAAGTAACAAAACATAATATTATGAACACACAAATTCAGAAATATGCATGTTAATAAATGGGACTGTCAAACATAACCAAGTACAATTAACTTCCAAAAAAAGTGTTTTACACTTAAGATATTTTCTTTTGAGACCTTAAGTAGAATTTCCTTTTTTTCTTCTGTCAACTATATAAGTGTATTTCCGCCACTTCAATATATTTTAATATTGGTGCCACTGTTCTTCATTCAGGCAAGCATTTGAATAGGGTTAAGCAGAATTCAACATTTAACATGGTAACAACTGGTAAAATTTAGAATTTTGAAACATCCGCAGATGTATCAAGCCATTATATCCACCAGAGATTCAAACCCAACCAGTTTATAATTTGTAGAGATCACATCAGTCTTGTCTATAATCCTCACCATGCTAAATATCTTAAATGTGTCTCAAATCTTTACCATGCTAAATATCTTAAATGGACTTTGTTGTCCATGTTAACAAAAACATTCATCATTTTCCAAATTTCAAAATAAATACTGTCTCAATAGTGAAAATAGCAGACCATGAACATCTGAGCTTAGCTTGACCTGCACTGGTTGCATGGGTGGATTTAGTCATTGCCTGGCTAAAGGTTAAATTACATCAGAAACCCCTGTAATACCTCCATGTTATAACATACCAAATATTATAGTTAATTTTAGAGAACACAGTATATGATTCTTCAGATCTTATATAATATTAAAGACTTAGATACTCAATGGCATCAGGTGAATCAAAAATCTTCAATTCAATCAGCTTGTAGTTTGTTTTGTCTTACAGTTTGTTTTGTATCATATAGTACAAACAGAGAAAGGCTGTTCTGGAGTCTGATTGAAAATTTCATCAAAATATAGAATTTCTCTACAAGGTGGTACCTGTTCTAAACCTCAAAGGTACATTAATAAAATGTTGGATTCATTAATGAAGTATCTATGAACTTAATCTATTGATGTTTACAGCCATGATTTTCAGATTAAATCAAGATTTAGAAGGTTATATTAATACATACATTTTGGGCATATTTTTCCTGGAAATTTATTGAGATTGATTTTTATGATTCTGAAATACCTACATAGTTGATAATTGCAAAATAGAATGAGCAAGTACCTATTGTTATAAATTAATTGATACTATCATGTACATTTTTCAGGAGAATGGCAAAATTTCATTGCAAAATAATAACTTTGTTGTCTCAAATTGAAGACTTTCAAGTAGAAAGCTTTAAATGATTGTTTTACAAGAAAATTGTTTTATTATTTATAACATTTAATACACTGAAGTTGACATTACAAAGTGCTTTTATTAACCTTGACATTCATTCAGCTAATTTAATAGTTTTAAAGACTTGATTTGATTTTCTGATAGCCAAAATTAAGGGGTAACATTTACCAAACCTCAGCTGGAGCACAGGCAACCAGTGCAGACCAAGATCAGCACGCACAAGTCGAGTGTCATCTGAACATCAGGTCTGCTCTGTTTGCTATTCAGTCAGTACATTTTATGAAATTTTCCCTGAAAATGATGAATGCATTGATCTTGTCCAGATAGAAGATGGAAAATCTATAAGATATTAAGCTTGGTAAGTACTTATTTATCAAAAGAGATACCAAAATTCAGTATTGACAGTTACCGGTAAGTTAGAGCAAGTGATCAAACTTTACTATCGTGTATTATAATATAAGCACTGATATTGATAGTATATCAACTGTTGGTTTATCTAGATAAACCCCCTAGCGAAAATTTCATGATTGAAACATGTCTTAACATGTTTTAAACACGTTCTTACATGTTATTTCGAAATGTTTGAACATGTTTTGAACATGTTTTAAACATGTTTAAACATGCACGTGAAATGGCACCATGATCTAACAGGATCAGTCAACAATCGTGATTAGTCATGTTTGATGATCAAAAAAGAGTAACATGGTCAATCACATTTTGACATGTTTTTGTTCTATCCAGCTATCATGCTTTAGACATGTTTGAAAACGTTCACAGAACATGTTTGAATATGTTTGATCATGTAACTACTACTTTACTGTCAAACACATCTAAACATGATTAAAAATGTCCCCAAAACATGATGGAACATGTTTAAACATTCACATTAAATGGCACCACAATCCAAACACATCTAAACATGTTTAAACATATACAAATCAAGATCCCATAACATGGTCGAACATGTTAATATATCCAAATCAAGGGGTCATTTAACATTTTCAAACATGTTCAAACATTTCCAAAAGAACAAAGCTGACATTGTTTTAAACCAGCACAGGTCAAAGGAACAGAGCTGACATTGTTTTACATCAGCACAGGTCAACAGACAAAGGCAATTACAAAAGTTCATCTCGTGTTTGCTCAGATGAGGTAAATTTTAAATTACACCTTTTGAGATCAGAACCCTGGACACAATTCTTTTTTATTTCTTTTCTTTCAGCACAAAGGTAATTTTCATTATGAATACTTTATTAACATTGTCACTTGAAATACTTCTGCTTCACTTTTTGTGTCTTAATGACCACTTCCTTGTCAGTGATATCAAAATGTTTCTGAACGAGCTTGCTGATTAAGTTAAATTTGGCAGGATCAAACTTGATCTTTGTTGGCCTTTTTACCAGTTGCACTATGGTTTTGAATTTCTTCGATGGTGAAGAACATACCTCTCCAGATGATCAAATGTTGCAAACCTGCCAAAAGAAGCACCGACTTTGAATAATGTTTTCTGCTAATTCAGTTTTATTCACCTACATACTTTTTCTCCTTTTATTATTTAAAAAAATGTTTTAACTTCAAAATATCGGATTGCGACAACATGTGACAATTGAAATTAGTGGGTGCTTAAATTAAATGCTGATTTCGAGAAGTGGGTACATTAATCAATACATATTAATATAAGAATGTATTTTCAATTGTATTAAGTTAGAACGGGCAAAATTCGTGTGCTACACAAGCAAAATAAATCATTTTATTTTTGTACTTATCCGGACTTCGTGTTATCCGAAAAAATGTTAATAAATGACAAAAAAACTTAATAATTTGACAGTTAAAATCTCTTTTTAAGTTAAATTTCATTCATTTATAAGTGGAAATTTTGTGGATATGAGAATTTAAATAATTTCCTCCAAAATCTCCAGATATACTGTATGGTCGATTGTTCCTTAAAAGCAAGAGAAATCTTATTTTAATTATCAAGACTGTCCTTGTGCTCGGAAGCATGCGTGCAGATGAAGAACTTACTTGCGATGGGTATAGCAGGATACCATTTCTCCTGGAACTTGGCAAATGTTCTTGTCCCAGGCATTGACCCTTCCCGATCAGCGGCAGTGCTGACAAACGACCAGTTGTTCTCCAAAGTCCAATAAACAAGCACTTTCACTTTTCAGCCATTTTGATTTTTCCCTCGTTTAAAACTAACCGCACATGTATTCGTGTTATCTATTGGTTGCTAAATATAAACTTTGGGTTAGGTGGCGCTAAAGATAACGTGATTTTCTAAACCGGAAGTATAGAAAGATAACACTTGAAGAAACTGTAAACATGCGATTTTGGTGGATTTCGAGGTTTTCAGAAGCTGAAGAAGGTAAATGTCATTATATTTAACAATATGTTTGTTCTAACACCACGGCAAGTGCTACAACCCGTTTGCTAGCTGTATATTTATTATTAGAATAACATCCGGAATAGTCCGGAAGTTCCGGATTTTAGACAGTCTCCAGGATCATTTTTGTGAATCGCGTAAATCCGTTTAGATTTCTGAGGGGTATAGGTTGCCTCTTATCTCGAGTGAGAACTGAAAGAACTCTATTGCCCATTTAATTTTATAAACAGGTGATGTTTTTGTCCGTTTCGTTAAATTCAAAAAGTTTTTTTGTGTGCATTAATGCCATTATGAGCGATTGTGTGCATCACGCACCTTGGTATGAAGTAACGGGTACGTTACGATACCGAAATCAACTTGATTTCGGTAAAGTTACCGAAATCAACTTTTCATTACCGAAATGAACTCGTAAAAACCAAACTAGTTAAAATATTGCTATTATTTCTTCATTATTTGATGAAAAATAATGAAATAGACTTTCAGTTAAAAAATCTATTGAAAATATTTTATTTTAATGATGTTATTAACAAAAATGTAATTATTGAGTTACTTCCCTTTGTTCTAAACAACCCGTTATGTGTTTAGCATTACCGAAATCAGCTGTGAAGTTTAAATTATGTCTATAATTAGTAGATAATAGATTAGATAACTCTAGTAGAGCTCTATTTTATAGACATATTTCTGTTTTTAAGTTTCAACCATATCTAAATATTATCAATGTTGAACGGTTTTGTAAAGATCTCACTAGGTTAAGAGTATCGTCTCATAGATTGCACATAGAATCAGGTAGATGAACTAAACCAAATAGTACAATTTTAATGATAGAAATTGCTTTTCATGTAATGTCTTAGAAGACGAATACCATTTCATTATGACATATTAGAATGCCATGTATATAATGATTTAAGAAAAAGTCTGATACCGCCATATTAGCATGTTATATATATGTATGCACGTGATTGTCGTGCATAACAATTTTCTAATCAAATCGTATTTTTAAAAAGCTATGATCGGACTAAATAAAATACTCTGTAATATGAGTTAAAGATATTTATAAATTTTGTACATGTTTATGTTTTATGAAGAAAAAAGATCCAACTTCAACCGGAAGTTTATGGTTTTCTATTATAAATTTGAATACAGATATATAATTCGACTGCTCTAAAAATGTTCCATAAAAATTGTATAATGTATCAGGCAGTAAAATTGGAAATTGGAAAGTTTGTGTCTTTCTTTTATTGAACAGTTAAACTATATATTAACAAATCGCTAACATATGTTATGGGGACTCTTTATCATAATATTTTTAAATTTTAGTCATTTATTTAAATGTTTATTACGACATAAACAGATGGTTCATTATAATCTTTTATCTTTAACATACATTGTATGCCAACTGTACCTCCTGTCTTAATTACTTCACACCTTACTTAATACAGTAATACACAACATGTCAAATCGTACAAGTTACAACATTTCATAATTGAAATTTGTCAGTATAAAGTGTTCCATTTTTTCCATCATATAAATATATACCAGTCATTCCATAAATTTATGCTGTTTACAGATATGAAATTTAAAATGATTTTAAATCGATCAACATAAAATCATGACTTAACACTTTTTCAATAAGTAGAATATGTAGTTAAGTATCCGGGACATCAAAACTTGCATACATTTTTGGAACAACTGATACAATTTGGTAACAATAATATCAAAGCACCTTGTCTCATACAATGTATACCGAAATGTTTTCTACGGAAACGTATAGCGACCACCCCTATATGTTAGTTAAAACAGATCTTTTGACAATTTATTTAATATAATATTATATTTTTACCAGCTTACTAGATCTGAAATATTTATACTATAAAACTATAAAAAGAAAGTCTTTTGATATATATTATATAGGGATGGTCGCTATACGTCATTTTATATTAAACTGTAATGTACTTTTTGTCTTAATGGAGACAAGCAGCTTTAATTTCATGTTAAAAATAATCATGTCTAATTATGTTGTTTGGATACTTTAAAGTTTCCATGCGCCGATGTATATTAAAGGATTGCGGTGAACGAGTATGTTATGTCAACTAACACCTCCATTGTCCGAGCACGTGTATGCTTGCTCCTTATTAGTAAAGGTGTTATGATGAATGGCTACCGCTACGTCTTTTTATCTTCTTGAAATATCTGTTTAAAGTACTTTCAAGATATAGAAATATTGTTAAAATAATCGTTTGATGTATATATGTTTTTGTATGTTATATTTATATTGTATATATTTCTGTTGTCTTGGCCATCATGAAAGTTATTGTAAATGGCCAAAGGCATTTTCTCATGCCGATTTAGCCAAAATAAACTATATAAACTGTATTTATTTTAATCAAATCATAATCATTGGATTTAAATTAAATACTGTGATAATTTCCAATCAACTATTTCTGAAATTCATGCAAATTATTTAGAGGTATAACATCATCATTTTTATAATCAAATATTATTTTACTTTGTTTATGGTTCAGTTTGAATGACTTTATATTAATTAATTAAACAAGATCTATTAAAATGTTTATTTTAACTTTTACAAGCCGATTTCGGTATGGTAACATATATTTCGGTTCGTGACAAATCAGGGAAGTAATCTTGATATTTAGTTATTTGTTTCTAATTTCATTATAAATAATTATTTCGAACTGTTTTTTTGCATGAAAGTCAAACTAAATCTATTGTAATAGATTATAATGAAAAAAATATAATAGAACGCTAAATTATGATTTTACAAGTCGATTTCGGTATTGTAACATATATTTCGGTTCCTGACAAATCAGGGAATAATCTTGATATTTATAGTTATTTGTTTATAATTTCATTATTAATAATTATTTCGAACTGATTTTTTGCATGAAATTTAAACTAAATCTATTGTAATAGATTATAATGAAAAAAAATATAATAGAACGCTTATAATTATGATTTTACAAGTCGATTTAGGTATTGTAACATATATTTCGGTTCGTGACAAATCAGGGAATAATCTTGATATTTAGTTATTTGTTTCTAATTTCATTATTAATAATTATTTCGAACTGATTTTTTGCATGAAAGTCAAACTTAACCTATTGTAATATATTATAATGAAAAAAATATAATAAAACGCTTAATTGTGATTTTATAAGTTGATTTCGGTAATGAAAAGTTGATTTCGGTAACTTTACCGAAATCAAGTTGATTTCGGTATCGTAACGTACCGTGAAACAACGCTTCTGATTGGTCGGACAAGTTTCGATTGTCGAATCAGATTATAGAAAACGAGTGACCGGCTAGTTTGTACTTCCGTAAAAAACAAAAAAAAAAAACAACAAAAAAGTAATTCTCATCATGAAGTTTCTGCCCGCGAGGCAAAATACCAAAGTCCTAGAGAAACAAAGCAAAGTTGCAAATAATTGGAGATGGCCGTCTTTGAATGAAATTAATTCCGAGGGGTATTTATGGGGATATTTGGCTACGGAAACATGGGAAACCGGCGGCACAAATCGACCCACACGAAGTACCCAGTCTATACCCAAATAAAGGCAAATATAGTAATATTCATCTTTGTTTGCCTAACATATATTTTTGTAATGAGAAAATAATTTTTTTTCTATAAAATAACTTGACTAAGCCGGCTGTAACTTTCTTTCATTTACATTTTTAAGAAAATTTACTTGTGACATTTGATTTGCTGATCTAGATTCATTAATTAATATACTTGCAATTTACGTTAAAGATATGATAAAAATTTTTGTCTACATTTAAATTTTTAGGGTATAATTTTGTTGTTATTTCATACAAGTGTCCATCATATTATTTTTTTTTAATATAATTTTATAAGGACAACTTTTAGCAGTAGCAAAAATTCTACAAGGTTGAGCACCAGTTACTTTGTGATATTTTGCATGTTTAGAGAGTTGCTAAAGCAGAGACGGTATTCCTTTAGCCTGTATATTTGCCAGAGGGACGAAATGTGTTGTTTTGGGTCTCCGTCCACTGTAGATTTTGGGCTTTAACGGAATGAATTGCATTTTTTTTACTGCCTGCCTATTGCAGATGGGATAATTTCTTTGTAGATTTGCAATCTTATGTCATATATGTTCTCAACAAAATGTGTTTTCTTTTTCCAGGTTGTGTAGTTTGGTATCAGAATAAATAGACGTATTGCTTGTAGGACATTGACGGCTGAGGAACTTGAAATTAACTGTAGAGTGCTACCTTAAACATGTATGAGTGTGACAATTTCTATGACCATGAAAATACAAGGAAGAGTAATTCGGACATAAATTTGGATGTAAACAATAAACTACAAGTTAACAGATCTGTATATCAGAACTAAAAGTACTGAAATGATTGCTGATGCGAACCCTGTTGGTTAGATTTTCTATCAAGAGTCTGTCCAAATAATACTGGTCAACTTATGTCAGGTGATGAAAAACCCTCTGGCACTGAATATTCAAAAGGAAATTTTGCATCTAAAGAAGAACAATGCTATGTTCTTGCTAAGATTGGTTTGAACAATGTAAAAGATTATAGAACAACACACAGATTATTACGACAAAGGAAAATTTCTTTATTCCGATAAGTACAAACAAATGAAAAAAACTGTTACACTGTTTTGTGCCTGGATAGTGTGATATTAGCTTTATCATATTTCATAGAAAATATTGTGGATGAGAAGTTGTTTGCTGTTGGACATATATGTACAATAACAGAACTAGTACATCCTTTTTGTGATGTTGGATACCATCTGTTAAGAATGAAAACTGAAGAGGATGTTCATGTTGATAAGATAATTGAAGAAGTGTTTGTTATTCAAACTGAAAATACATTTTTTTAAGTTAGTTGTGTTCCAAATTTGTTCAAGTGACTGGCGTATCTTAGATTACATCATTTGAATCGCAGTTTGAGACAGTAAAATATAAGTCTAATATTACAAAATACAACTTTAATGTGACATTTAGTGTTAATTATTATAGGCACAATCCCTGTGGTAGAGTGATTTACGGGTCACTTCTTCAAATCTGTCTTTCATAATAGATACTAAAATGATATGTTAACTAAAAAGCATTGATTTTGGATACAAATAAATTCAGATTCTTGAATAGGTGTTCCAATTTCATGAAAATATTTTCTATTCCAAGATATTTTCCTTTGTTTTGATAAATTTTTTCAAGTTTAAGTAGTTTTTTCAGTAATTCTTGTCTGCCAAAAATGGTGGATGGCGAGTTTGAGCTCTGCTTTGCAACCATAACCTTCATATGGAAAAATTGGTTATTCTTAACTGAGTTTTTTTTTTTACTTGGGCCAAACTGAAGTTCAGCGTCCTGTATGGAATATTTTATTTTGCCTGTTGTATATTTGTAACTGGTAGGAACATAATTATGTGATTTTTGTACCTAAACTTATAGCTTACCTAGTAATTTAGCTTTTATGGCTACAATACAGGGTAATATATCCCACTATCAATTTATGCACATAATCCCCGGCTTCTGACATTAAGATCCCACCTTAATTTACCATTTTAATTAATTTTGCTACATGTACTTCTTCCCAGTGCCCTTTGATGCTTTATATCAATGCTTATCTTGTATTCCGATAAATGCTGTAAAACTGTTGAAAATGGGGACAATATGTTTAACCTCCATTTATGGCCTAGCAGATGGATTCTAGGATAATAACCAAGGAGATGCTGAATCATGCTCTGAGCTGTCTGAAAATTTTGTTATATTCAAAATTCTGTCATGTTTAAACATGTTTGCTTTCCTATAAAAAAATTTGTAAACAAAACAACTGAAACTATTCTTATTATCAATGTTTTCACAGAAAGTAAAATCCTGTTGTAAGATGTAATTTAAAAAATGCTTATTTGTTAAAAAATATCGACTTTGAATTTATCATGTTCAGCCATGTTTGATCATGTATGACTATGTTATTCTCTTAGTAATAAATGGGTCAATGTGTCAGTAATTATTAAAGCGTTTAAGGCTATTTATACACAAAGTTGAAATGTATGGATACTTTTTTATCCAAAAGAATAACTTATTTGATGAAAGTAACAAGAAAAAAGAGAGATTTGTTTGATTTTTTTTTTTATAAATTTATCATGTTTATTCATGATTGAATATGTTGATTTCTTGTAAGATTGTTTGCAGAAAAAAAACAATCTTTATGATTTTTACCTCTCCCTGAAAGTCATTATAATATTAGTTGAAATAAATACAGATGTTTTATTGAACAAATTGTAATTTTCATCCACAATCATGTTTGATGGTCAAACATGTTTATAAGACATGATTGACCAACATGGTTAATGAGGAAAAAAACATGTTTGTACACATCTTATCATGTTTAATCATATAACATGATTTCTTTTTCGCTAGGGCCTGAGTATTGATTATTCAATGCAATGACAATCATTATTCATTTTAATTTTCAAAACCACAAAAAAAAAATTCAATAGCTGCATAATATGCATACAGTTTTAGCATGTAATTATTATTGCAAAGTTGCATGCCAAGAA
This sequence comes from Ruditapes philippinarum, assembly GCF_026571515.1. Classification (NCBI taxonomy): domain Eukaryota; kingdom Metazoa; phylum Mollusca; class Bivalvia; order Venerida; family Veneridae; genus Ruditapes; species Ruditapes philippinarum. Next base: position 51,938 of record NW_026866903.1, on the reverse strand, counting down.
CCATCTACAAATTGCAGCCTTTCTTTCAATTGTACAAAACAGACAATATCAGCTTGCAGATTCAAACAATCTTATAATCACCTAAAATTGATAAAACTTGTATCTAAAATGCCAAGGTGTTTCTATAGAGAATATGACACTAATAATTAACCAATAAAAAAATCATTTCAAGATGAGACCTTTAACATTTGGATGAACTGACAGACTAGTTTCTTCAGTTTAAAGATACTGAAGTTTGTCACTGAAAATATCTAAGCTGTATAAAATATGAAAGTGTGCTGCCATGGTTTTTAAAATTTATTCTTATACGTGGCGGCTGACAAAATATTTATATAGAGGGTATTTGTTTAGTTCAGTGTAAGATCGAAATATATTTCACCGAGTGAGCACCAAAAGGTATATTTCACAAGTGGCGCAGCCACGAATGAAATATAAACTTTTGGTGTTCTTGAGGAAAAATATATTCCGATCTTACACTAAACTAAACAAATTTTCTTTTTATTATATGCAGAGAAATGTTTAAAAAGACATTTTAACCTAATACTAAATGAAAAGCGCGCCAAATAATAATAAAACGTGACATAATTTATGACGTCACATCAATAAGTTGGTTTCCAGTATTGTGTACGCTGGTATTTCACTGGATCAATGAAACGGGCTTAAATTCAAAACAGTGAAATTATCAAATTGATAATTTCATTGTTTGAAACTGTGAAATTATCAGTTTTTTATTTCACTGATATATTTCTATAAACCACCGAAAAGCATGTAATAAGCATTTCTAATAACTGAGTTTTGACAGAAATGTATATCTTTGCATTTATTGACCAATGAGCACACTCTTTGTGCAATTTAAACAACCCTGTCCCTGCAGATAATGCACACTTTTATATCAATTTCCTGCAATACATATCATTTTACTTAAATAGATATGCTATCTTCTACATCTAGCTAGGAAATAATGCCGCAAAACACCCGCAAACACAAAAAAAATTGCATTTTATATTCAAATTGAACATATTCTTTAACCACAAGTATAATAATCAAATGTACACAGAGTATGTATAATAATGTTAAAGTATAAATGAAGCACAACCTGAAGAGAAGAAAACTTAATAATGTCCGTAATGAACTGTAGAAAATATCATAATATGTCATTGTCAAATGTTTGTCCTCAAACATAAAATGATTCATCTTTAAGTAACAAGGCTTTACATAAATTTCGAAACAAATTATGAAAAAAAAGAAAAAGTAATGGCTGCAATTTAACAAGAGCGATCAGTAATCACATGTGTCGCCTCATGATGGCCAATTTTATGTTGGGACAAATTTTGTGACAGACAGACAGACAGACGGACAGTGCACAACTAGACTTGGTACTGATCATTCCTGTAAAGTTTGGATAAAATTGCACCAGTAGTTTATGAGGAGTAGTCCGGACAAGCTTTTGCGTATCTGGCAACACACAGAAAAAAAACACCTTTTTATCAAAGGGCCATAACTCGGCCAAAAATCATTCAACCGGAAAACCCGTGCAATATGCGCAAGGACTTGAGCTACAGATCAATCCTGTAAAGTTTCATTGAAATTGCATTAGTGGTATAAGAGAAGTAGTCCGGACAAACTTTAAAAATAAAAATTATTAAAGGGCCATAACTCAAACAAAAATCATTGAACCGGAAAATGCTGACAATATGCACAACTAGACTTGGTACTGATCATTCCTGTAAAGTTTGAATGAAATTGCACCAGTAGTTTATGAGGAGTAGTCCGGACAAGCTTTTGTGTATCTGGCAACACACAGAAAAAAAAAACACCTTTTTATCAAAGGGCCATAACTCGGCCAAAAATCATTCAACCGGAAAACCCGTGCAATATGCGCAAGGACTTGAGCTACAGATCAATCCTGTAAAGTTTCATTGAAATTGCATTAGTGGTATAAGAGAAGTAGTCCGGACAAACTTTAAAATTAAAAATTATTAAAGGGCCATAACTCTGACAAAAATCATTGAACCGGAAAATGCTGACAATATGCACAACTAGACTTGGTACTGATCATTCCTGTAAAGTTTGGATGAAATTGCACCAGTAGTTTATGAGGAGTAGTCCGGACAAGTTTTGTGACGGACAGACAGACAGACAGACGGACAGACAGACGACGGAGAAGTGATCCCTATATGTAGCCACTACTCCGTAGAGGCGACACAAAAAAGAAAACAAATAGATTTGCCATTCAAGTATTTTATGCAACCTTCCAGAACAATATAACAATGCATTAACGTAATTTAAACTTTTACAAAAATGATAATGCATGTTGGTGCTCTAAGATTTGGCATTTGTCATTTAGCACAAAACAAAAAGAAGCAGAACCTTACATTAATTAGCTTTTAGATGATTTACTGTATAGAAGATTTATGTTAATTATCTTAATTTTTTCCATTATAAATGTAATGCACATCTCTTACTGTTGAACAATTATAGTGTATCCAACACAAGGAAAAATGCTATACATTTGTATTTCCAATCTTATATCTTTAAATTGTTGAAAAGAATATAATACTTCTGTGGGAAATGGGGGGAAAATATAGCAATTAAGTAAGTGAACACATTTAGCTTAACAACTTCTCATCTTAACAAAGAAGATGAAAACAAATGTATAACCATTTCCCAGCTTGCACAACATAAAAATGGTGTACTCAGAAATTTGATAACTTCCCCTCTTAGCACCACAGTTGAGATGAATGTACTCACAATTATAACAACTTGTAATTTCATCACCTAAATGTGGGAATAAATATATTAGTGCTCAAAAATACAACAACTTCTCCTCATTGCATCAAAGTGGAAACAGATATACATTATCAAACAGTACCCGGCAACTGCCCCTCCTAAGACAAAAAGTGAAGATAGATCAATTATTCATGGATTATATGCATTCAAAACAATAGCACACATAAAATATATTTAACATTGAATTAATGTAAATTCAAACAAATGAATTACATGGTCACACATGAAAAATTTTAGCCTCACAAAAAACCCATAAGGTCAGGAAACCAGTCCTTATATTTCACAGGTGAGCATAAATTATGTATCATTTTAGCATTCAACACTTTATATATGATGTATATTTGCAATAAACAATCTTTACTGCCTATTGTATATCAAACAAAAACCTAATATACCAATGTTAAAAAGAAAACCAAGCCTCTCTGTCAACCTTTTTATTGCCTCTTAAAAGGCACAATTTCACCTTCTAACTTTCATGTCATCTTGTGAACTCTGACCTTTATACCTGTAACTTCATATTGTTAATTTCTACAACTTCAAAGTAAAAAATACTGAAAATTATGTACATTCCACAATCTAAGATCTTGATCCCGTAATCTCACAAATAAATAAAGTTTAAGATTTAGACCTATCATCATCAAATCATGAAAAATACATGATCTCAAATTTTGTTTCATTGTTAAAGTATTTTGTTTAAAACTTCCGTGTATATTTTTAGGTGCATCTGTGGCTTAGTGGTAACGGTTGATGTCTTAAATCCACTTGCCCCTCACTATTGTTGAATCTTACCTGTGACTTTTAATTACATTTATTTCATGTTAGGAAGCTATCCAGATAGCTAATACGGATCAGGGATGGATGTACTCAGGCACCCTTGACATGCCCGAAATATTTTAGTCATGGTGGGGCACCTTCAGTCTTCTGCCACCAGTTTCTGATTTCAAAATGCTAAATTTTAGCAACTGTACAGTCCAATACATAATGATAATACAATATAATAAGACAATTCAGTAGGGTTTTATGAGCTGGATAATTCAACATGGCAGACGTAAACAAGCCTGGTGACCTGGTCAGACTAAACAGATGTATAAACTTGTCTTAAGTTGTTCTTTAGGCGAATGATCATAGCTTCTTAGCAGTGTTGATAAAAGGTCAGAAAAATAAAATTATACACATCATAATTTTAACACACAGAACATGTATTTTTTAATACTGATATCATGAAAACAAGACTGGTGTGAAAGTGGAATTGATAAATGATACATGATATATCAATGTATCATCGATATTTGTCACCAATCACCAAATATCAATATATTGTCAATATACTTTGGACTGAAGTAGTAACAGCTCATGTCAAAGGTAAATATAAGCCCTTTTTTATGGGCCTTATGTTATGGGTTGGTGGCCTATGTTCAGTTTTGGTCAAGGTTCATAAAAATTATGTAAATAGTCTTATATATATGGCTCTATGTGAGTGATGGCATATATATTATATGGCCGTAATTTCCATAAGCATAACATGACATCACCTTTTAAAGTTGAAATTGTAACCTTCAAAATCCCTGGAGCATTCCTCATCAAAATTTACAGTCAAGTAATTACATACTAGTATATGTGTAACTGAGTCAGCCATTAAAACAAATGGGATGCATCCGTATAATACTGTACATTTTAACTTCATTCATAAAATCTTCATTTACTAAATCTGTATTTACCCATCACTTCGGCCTTTCTGTTCCTTTATACAATTGTTTCTGAAGCTGATCAGGAAAAAGATCTTTTGCCAAAAAAAATCAATATCTATACTATTTACATTTTTTTATCTTCATCTTAAAGTATTTGAAATAATGTCATATTTCCCGTACCCGCAAATACATATAAAAACGCTCAGTTACCAGTAAGTAAAATTACGTAATTAAATTATCTCATTTCTAAAATAAGCTTAAAAGGAGAAGAGATAATGCATGTATTGTTTAGTTTGAAAGCAAAATAGCATAACATGTGAAGAAGGCCAAAACATTACAGAAAATGGTATAAATTGGTTACATATACATGGACTTTTGAAAAAAGATCGCAAAAAAACATTGTGATTATAAATTTAGAAGCCATAATTATTAGAATTAAAATCTGAGTGATAATAAAATCTCCACATTTTGTATTGCTTTGCGGGTGATAAACAATTTAAATTCTGTCTAACTGCTTAACTTATTCTTTCTTTTAAGTTAAAAGTTACATCATTACTCAATATTGTAATAATAATAATTTCAAATTGTTTTTCATTAATATTAGAGTCCACTGAGGAATAGAGTACTTCATGGACAAAAGAAGAGTCCGCTGAGGAATACAGTATTTCATTGACAACTAAGAAGAGTCCATTGAGAAATACAGTATTACATGGACAAAAGAATGGTCCATTGAGGAATACAGTATTTCATGGACAAAAGAAAAGTCCATTGAGGAATACAGTATTTCATGGACAAAAGAAGAGTCCAATGGGAAATACAGTATTTCATGAACAAAAGAAAATTCCATTGAGGAATACAGTATTTCATCAGGACAAAAGAAAAGTCCATTAAAGAATACAGTATTTCATGGACAAAAGAAAAGTCCATTGAGGAATACAGTATTTCATGGACAAAAGAATAGTCCATTATGAAATATGATATTAGTGGATACACGTAGTAGGACATGTTTTACATGGCTGAGTTTAAATGATTGTTTTTGTCGTTCCCGGACATGTGAATAGGAATATTTGTGTTTGGAAATATATTGGAATATATTAACTTTTGAATTGTGGAAAGGTCGTATTTTGAGATTATATGATATTGATGAAATGTAGGCATAAAACTTCGGTGTTATTATCTAACATTTGGCGGCCATTACTAACCATCGTCCAGTGGTCTGAGTGTTCAACCAAGTGTAAAGTCGATGTATACACATATATAGTACACCCCCGCTGCATTAATAAATCTACGGAAGCGAGTAAAGGACATTACGTATAACAAAAAATTAAGCAACACTCATTATGGGTGTTGACGTAGAAACATACAGATATCGCATTGGTTTATTCATACCCACACGAAAACGGCATTCGAAGAAACACTACAAAAAGTAAATTCAAACTTTATTCTTCAAAGTCGGATATTCACCTTAGAGTATTAGCTCCATGTCTCGTCATCATGTTCATGCTATTATGCGTTCAAAGCATTTTAGTTGTAAATGCCTGGATGAAATCACTTGATATTGTTTATCGTGAAGAGTGTCAAATGATAAGTTTGATGTACCCTTCCAGTGTCACATGCGTAAGTACAAGCGACCACTACAATCCGTTTAACATAACCTATAACATAGCCAGACTTAAGCTGTTGTTGGCGTCGGATGTCGAACTAAATCCTGGACCTGTTGATTTTGAAACTATACTGGATGCTATTAAACAGTCAGAAAAATAAAGTTTTAACACAAAATAATGTCGGTTAAGACAGATATATCAGATATCAAGAATGACATATCCTCCATAAGAAATGACCATATCAAATTAAGGTCTGAAGTTAAGGATATTGGGATAAAACAAGCTAGTTATGAGGAAGCCCTTAAGTCTACTAGTCAAAAGGGTCGATGTTTTGAATGAAATCACAGAAAATTTACGTCTAGACACGGACCATCTTAATAATATTGTAGGCAGGTACAATGACACCGTATCAATATTGAACGAAGAAGTTGAACAGTTAAACGTAAAGAGTATCTCAAATAATATGAGGGTATTTGGTCTATCCGTCGGAAATGACTCAACTTATCCGGATTTAGTTAAATTGGTAATTGATAAAGTATTGAACATCGCTTGCCCGACATTTAAATGGAAACCAGATGACATAAAAAACATTCGCATAATTCCAGGTTCTGATACAAGTATTTCTTCCCTTATTATCATTACTTTTAGACATGATGATGAACAAGTATCAAGTTGTTTAAAGGTCGTGATCTACTTCGAAAATATTCAATTCGTGTCGGTGATGATTTGACATACAAACAAAGGCAAATGCTCAAAAAGCTTAAAAACAAATGAGGGGAAATCTGGATATTTCTTTAGAGGTAAACTGTGCGTGCGGGAGGATAATCATAATACGGAGGACAAAATAAACAGGGTTTATAGACAGGCGCACCGTGCCGTGAAACCAACAGTGTATCCAGCATCCTATGGTCAAGAAATGGAACATCAATAGGGGTTAGGCCGAGGCCAAGTTGACAATCGTAAAGTTTTGAGAATAACATCTTGGAACATTGAAGGTGTAAACATAAATTTTCATATCAGGATATCATAGACTATTTTAGAACATTTACCATTATATGTTTATTAGAAACCTGGGAATTGTGTTTCGATGATTATGTTGATATATTGACTGACTATATTTGTTATTACAATAATGCATTTAAGTATAATACTCAAGGAAGAGGTATGGCAGGTATTGCTGTCTATGTACATAAATCTATTAATGGATATATATCACGATTACAGTCAAATTGTAAATTTTGCATTTTCTTGAGAATATGTAAGCAATTGTTTAATGCAAATCGAGATATTATTTTATGCATTGTATATTTACCCCCGGAAAATTCTCCGGCATATATGTACGAATCATTTAAAGGTTTAGAACTGTTAGAACATTACCTATTTGAACTCGATGTAAATTTTTCCGAGGTTGATTATATCATACTAGGCGATTTAAATGCACGAACTAGTAACCATAAAGATTATATTGAAAATACTTCAAACATCCCCATATTATCGGACTATGATGACATTTTGTCAAATTCTTTACCGACGCGACATTCGTGTGACTCAGTCATTAATAGGTTTGGCGTTCAGTTATTAGATTTTTGTAAAAAATATTCTTTATAATATAGCAAATGGACGCTGTGGTCAAGATTGTGGAGTAGGTCATGAAACTTTCATTAGCAGTAATGGCAGCAGCGTAATCGACTATTTAGTTGCATCAGAATCTATATTCAATCTTATGTCAGATTTTAAAGTTGGGGACAGAACTGAATCGAGTCATTTACCAATTGAAGTAAATCTATCTAGTGCTGTTGTGTTCTCAAATATACTACCCGGAAATAATAAGAATAAAGAACGTGTCGTTTATAATTTCAGTGATAAGACTGTAGCAGATCTGAGACAAACTTTAACTTACACTTTAAATAATGAAAAGTTACATAACATGATTTGTTATATTACAGATTTCTCAAATGATATAGATTCTGTACTAGATTCCATAATGGATATTTTTAACAAATCTAAAGTATGCGTGACTGAAACAAAACGTACTGTTCTTAAGCATCAACCTAAATGGTTTGATAACGAATGTTTTGTACTGAAAAAGAGTAAATACTATCATTTACGTCGCTATCGAGAATGTAGATCGAATTCTAACCTCGAGCATTACATACAAGTTAAAAATCAATTCAAAAATCTTTGTGATTATAAAAAGAAACATTTCTTTAATAACAAGCTCGATGATTTAGTAAAAGATTCAAATAACCCTAGATCGTTTTGGAAAAAAATTAAGTATTTTTTGTCTCCGTCTTCAAATGGTAGCGCTCAGAGTAGTATTCCTTTAGACTCTTGGAAAGATCATTTTGAGAAATTATTTCAAGGCCTAGTTGATGAAGACGCAGATGAAATTGCGTTAGTTGATGGAAATTTAACTGAAATTGAAAATGAAATAATTAACGCAGAAATCACAGAAGAAGAAATATTAATGAGCATTCGTTCATTGAAATCTGCCAAGGCGCCGGGACTTGACGATTTCCCACCAAATTTCTTTAAATACACATTTGATTTAATAATGCCATTAATGGTTACTTTATTTAACAGACTATTTGCTAAAGGGGAATTTCCAGATTCATGGAGTACCGCTATTATCATACCATTGCACAAAAAGGGTAATCGTAATGATCCAGCGAATTATCGCGGAATCTCTTTGCTTAATATTTTTAGTAAGATATACACATCCATTTTAAATAGACGACTATCTTTTTATGCCAATGTTTTAATAAAATAGACGAATGCCAATCTGGATTTAGAGCTGGTTATAGTACAACAGATAATGCATTTGTTCTGCAATCACTTATTTCTAAGGCACTTTCAAAGAAAAGGGGCAAATTATATGTTGCATTCGTTGATTTCAAAACAGCATTTGATTCTGTCAATCGTAACAAGCTTTGGCAAATACTTTACAATGCTAATATAAGGGGAAATCTTTTAAATTCTATTATTGCTATGTATCATAATGTAAAAGCATGTGTACGTTCTAACGGTCAAATCTCAGATTATTTTAATTGCCCGATGGGCCTCAAGCAGGGATGTTTGGCTTCGCCGAAATTGTTCTCATTTTTTATAAATGAATTATCAGTTATGATGAACAATGACGATAAAATTAAAGGTATACAGATAATGCCAAATGAAATTTCAATATGGCTGCTAATGTTTGCGGATGACGTAGCCTTGATTGCACAAACAATTAGAGATTTACAATATCAACTTAATGTATTAGAAACGTTTTGCAAGTCTAGTTGTTTGCAAGTAAATATATCAAAAACAAAAGTCATGGTTTTTAAAAAAGGGCAGTCGATTAGCGCGTAATGAATGTTTTTATTATAATAATCAGCAACTTGAAATAGTTAATTCTTTTACCTATGTTGGAGTAACATTTACATCCACTATGTCGTTAAATATTATGAGCAGTGAACTTGCAATGAAAGCTAAACGAGTATTATTTTCTTTACTTTCTTCTTTGTATGATTATGGACAATTGCCTTCAAACATATTTTTTAAATTATTTGATACCAAAATATTACCGATCCTTCTGTATGGATCCGAAATATGGGGTTTTAAACCCCGTGAAAATTGTGAGCTTATTCATCGTTTAGCTTGTAAACGATTTTTATGCGTAAATAGAACATCTAGTAATAATGTAGTATTAGGCGACTGTGGTCGTTATATATCCAATTTATGTAGAATCTGCCATGCGTTGCATAAAGTACTGGTTCAAATTATTGAAATTACCTAATGACAGATATGTAAAAATTTGTTATAGAATGCTTTCAAGTACAACATGTGCTAAATATTTTAATTGGGCAAATGAAATTGAACATCTTTTATGTAGTAATGGGTTTGGGCACGTTTGGTTGAACCAAGGAGTTCAAAATGAAAGATTGTTTCTCCATTTGTTTTGTCAAAGACTTAAGGATAATTATTTGCAAGGATGGTATAGCAAGTTAGATTCTAGTGATTGTCTCTCATTGTATAATCGTATTAAAAATAATTATGACCAGGAAACTTATATATCTATCTTAAATATCAGGAAATTCAGACATTGCTACGCTCAATTACGTTCAGGGCTTTCACATTTAGAAGTGACTAAAAAGTCATATAGAAAAATTAACACGAATGATTGGAATTGTAAAGTATGTTCCTTAGGATTATTTGAAAATGAATTTCACTTTCTACTAGTCTGTCCTGTATACGCAGATTTAAGAGCAAACTATATTGCTAAGAAATATTATACTTGTGCAACAGAGCACAAATTGAATATATTATTATCGTGTAAAAATGAAAATGTTATAAAAAGTCTTGCCAATTATGTTTATCATGCAACAATTCGAAAAAAGATGATTATGCAGTTTTGATTTAGATACGTCTATATTTTATCATTAACGTTGTAATTTGTGTGAATTGTTATAATGTATTGATGAGTGTATCCACATAACTTTGTATCTTTTTAATGTTACAATTGTATATGTTATGGGCTGGTGGCCTAAATCAATAAATTCTGTTCTGTTCTGTTCTGTTCTGTTCCATTGAGGAATACAGTATTTCATGGACAAAAGAAGTCCATTGAGGAATACAGTATTTCATGGACAAAAGAATAGTCCATTGAGGAATACAGTATTTCATGGACAAAAGAGTTCATTGAGGAATACAGTATTTCATGGACAAAAGAAGTCCATTGAGGAATACAGTATTTCATGGACAAAAGAATAGTCCATTGAGGAATACAGTATTTTATGGACAAAAGAAGAGTTCACTGAGGAATACAGTATTTCATGGACAAAAGAAATCCATTGAGGAATACAGTATATCATGGATAAAAGAAAGTCCATTGAGGAATACAGTATTTCATGGACAAAAAGAAGAACAGGAAGAAGGGCATGTGAAGGAAATCAGATATAAAGCCAAATATCTATTACAAGTCTGATGCTCTCATTCTGCAGACTAAACCAGACTGGTCCACAAGACAAATTATACATGCCACTTGTTATAGACATTAAATTAAAAACAATTACATATACCTTATTCCATTAAATTTATTGAAGCTAAAAGCTATTGGTTGAAAACAATTTACACATACTCTATTTCATATGATTTATTGTTCAGCAAAAAAAAAGAAAAAAAAGTGTATCAACTTTTTCTACATTATTCATGGGAATTAAATATTTTGGATTGACACTTCTGTGACATAAAATAAACACACTTGTAATCATTTCACAATGATTGTGATTTATTATTGCAAAATAAAAAGGTCTCTTCATCTTTTCAAATATTGATCAAAGCAACGCGGAATTCCGTTGTGGTAATAGGACACCTCAACAAACCCAACTTGTTCACAATAAAGGACTGGCGAATTGTCTGTAATATCTTCAACAGTCATTATTATAAAATCTTTATAGATTTATTATAAAACCATTTTCTTTAAAGTAGAAATGAGTGAAATATTTGCACAAAAAAAATCAAAGTTGTATTTTATTGGAAAAGAAAAGCGTTAAAATTATATATTCTGGTAGCTACAGTTTTTGTGCTTTGTATGCACAATAAAAAGCTAGTTGTCAAGTCAAGGCAATTTTTGTAACTACAGTATATAAACAAAATGATATATATACAATCCTTAAACAAACTAGGAAATAGCACTTTAAATTGTTATGAATTGAAATGTGCTAATCTTTAACGACATAAAGTATGCATATCTGCCATCTATCATTTTACTCTTGAATACATTACAATAAAAATGAAATATGAAACTAGAAATACACTGTATACATTATATAAACTTCTTTATATATAATTTGAATCAGGATGTTAAGCTATTAAATTGTTGACCTACTAGAATCTGACAAAAGTGTTATATAAATATTAGTTAAAAATATTGATGGTGAATTATTGACTAGCCTATTAGGCCTCAAAACTGTATCTGACCCAGCTTCCTTCTGGATAATTTCAATATACATTATCACAAAGGATTTAAAGAGTTAATTAATTATATCCAAAGCAAAAGCTGGTCCTTCATTTCTTACATAAAAGATTATGCATAGGAACAGAAATGCCTAGATTTTCTTTTAAAGTGTAACATAGGTAGAATTAAGGCTACTTGTAACTGCCATCTTTCTATGCAAAAAAACCCAACATTTCCAGCCAGATAAAAAAACAAGCAGTCTGGTGAAGAAAAAAAGAAGAAACAAGGGCAACGATGACTGACAAACATTGATAATAGTCATTAAATTGGTAAAAGATATGCCAGCAGGTGCTCTCAGTTTCCCTATGATCAGAATCAAAGTACTTGAAGAACTTCAAGGATGGTATATAAAGACCTCAAAAAATATATGTATTCTTCAGCGGCTTATCTATAACCTCTATCTTAGCTGCGGCATGTGTTTATGAGTACTCTGGTAGATAGATGAATTCATAAGATTTTCCAGGAGTCTTTCTGATTCAAGAATGTTTTTTAAAGTAAAAAAAAAAAACGCACACACACAAAAAAACAAAACTGCTTTTGATCGAAATAAAATTTTTAAAAACTCTGATGGGATAATTTTTTAGTTTATATGTATACATCATTATTATCATATTAATCAACGAAATTCTCTCTGTGCGCTACATTTCTCACTTCTCTATTAACATCATCATAAAATATCATCACTTCTATGAACAACCCTTTGAACTACATATTAAACAACTTTATTACAAACTAATTAAATAATCAGAATAAATTATATAATATACATCTCACACTCATCTTGAAACTGTTTTAACTTTAAACATAAATTATCGCACATCAGTGATATATAATTTAAAGACATTTGCAACATTAAGTATGTTTATAATGATTTACTATATATATTATCGCACATCAGTAAAATATAATTTTTCAAAAAAAATTCGCAACATTTATGGTTATAGTGATTGGTTCCTAATATTTCCTATCAAAGCAAAATTAATGAAGAATGAATTTCTTTTTAAAAACTTTAAACATTTTCTTCCTTGCTTATATATAACTTATTGATCAGTGTTAGCTCATTATTGATTTATTAGAAATGTCAGATTACGCTAAAGTTTCTTAAAGTTAAATTTATTATAAATTAAATATGCCTGCTTTAAACTTGAACAAAAAAAACATTCAGCAGGAAACAATTAATATAATATACACTTGTTTGGTTGAAAGATATTACAAGTATGGGCTTATTTTCATTGTAAAGTTATCTTGGGTAAAAGGAAGTTTTCCCTATACCAGAAAAAAAAGTTTTGTATAAAACTTAGTTTCCAGAGTTGGTCACAATTCACAATTATTTTTCACATGTTAATATCACCCATATTTCAATATAGACATGTCACAACTCCATGACATTTGTTGTTGTCATATAAAAATGTGTCTAACAAAAACTGATGTACATAACACACATGTACATGTAGTTGAATGTTTGCCATGCCAGTAAAAAAATGTATCATCTTTTATTTTGCAATTTGAAATATCCATCAACCTTGCTAGGGAGAAAAAACCTGGCCTTTCACTGATATCACCAAATTTGTGTAAAGGTTTCTCGGGTTTTTGTTTGTTATTTCTGTCTCTCTAGTACAAACAGGTGTTAACTTAACACTGTCAAGTTGGAATGTGAAAAAAAGTTAATACTTGACCTAAATTTCAAACTTTAATGAGGGACATTTACTTTTTAACCTATTTTTGTTATTTTGATAGTACACATACTGTATATACCTAAATCTATTATACAACTCTACATGTATAACAATATAAATGCATGACTGCACATTAACATGCTCTCAAGTATGCACTGCGTTACATTTTCAAATTATCAAAGGATATTTTTGGCTGTTACTAAATACAGAAACAGAAACTAATTAACACCTTAACACATAAATTTCTCTTCAGTAAATTGATACGGGGAAAAATCATTATAAGAATATATCTAAATATAAATACTTCTTCAATAAATATCAATATTTATAATGTTAAATTGGGTATAATTATAATTTACAAAAGTGTAAATGCGTCTTAATTCTCAGACTAAACTGTAAAAAGGGAAAACAATGCAACAAGTAACTTTTCAGACTGGCATATACTGCAATGTAAATCAAACAAAAAATATAAATTTCATGTGGATAAAGATTTCACCTGAAATAACCTAAATTAAGTTTGCGACAACCTAAAATGCTACATGTATTTATCTATAATTAGACAGTCACCTACCTGCATTTTCTTCACATCCAATATATAAAATTCTAGCATATAATGACGCAAAAAATACTAAAACTTGAACGAGAATTACATCCATATTAAAACTGTAAAAAGCACTTTTTATAGAATACTTTTTTATCACAATATTTTCATTGAAATCATTGGTAAAATATATTTAATTCCTCTGTAATCTTCAATTAGGGCACATTCACATTATGTTTACACCATTTTCTCAATGTGTCATTTCACAAAATTTTAATAAATATTCACAACAATAACTGCGTTTCACCTTACTCCATTTTGAAGTAACTAATTCTTACAAAATATTTATTTTTCAACAGCTCGATGTTTCCTGTAATTTTCTCCTTTGAGTCACTTCACCTCCTCTCTAAAATGAAGATTGGCTGTTCCATCTAATACTTGATATAAACAGAACGGTAATTATCGAAAATTAAATATAAATTAATATTTCATGAAAAAAATAACACTTGTACCAATTTAAAAAGATATATCATATGTATAATTATAAAACTGTATAGATGTCATTGAAAATGGAAATTTTAAAATAATTGTTAGGCGCACAAATCTAAATTTTTAACGACTATTCCAATCCTAGCAGCCGACGTCATATTTGGGAAACACCTGTGTTTGCACATGCGCGACAGGAAACAGGGATATCAACATGGTAAGAAAATAAAATTTGCCGATTCAGAGCATAAATTTACTTTAAATTTAAGGACTATTTTCTGTAATTTTCTAATATTTTGATATGAATAAGCAAAAACAGAAATATTTGTTTGAAACAGAATGAGTTTTAATCACTCATAAGATTATATTTGTTGTAAATTCCAAAAATACTTGTTAATCATCCTTACCCCACCCGCTTGTTGGTACAGCTACATGATGAGTAACTGACAAACTGAATTGGTAATAATGAGAATAAGTCTTAGGATTGAAATTATTCAGTGATTATTTATTCAGTTTATAAATAGACAGCTCCATGTATATCTATCTATCATTAATGATAATATGAAATTAGGCAAAATCTATCACAGACACTTGGGGTTATGTGCGTGGTCCCCTTCTTGATCCGCACTTGTATAGACCATGTCTTTTTTTATCGGGCAAACTGTATGTCAAAATATTTTTGCATATTATTACGACCTGGTCACACATCTAAGATAACAATGTACGCTTTCCTTTGATGCGAGACGACTGTAATGAGTTTAGGCACTGTTTTGCGCTTTCATTAATGCCAAAACCAAAATCCCTGCAGCGGTTACATCCCCTAATCGGTAAAAAAACCAAATCAAGAAGACTGACGAAAAGGGCCGAATAGTTGCGATTGAATTTCTTTTCCCAGCGATTTTTCCGCTGTAATGGGGAAACATTCCAGTCGTCATGAATTCGTAAAGAAGCATGTGACATGGTTAGGAAAATGTTATTAAATGTGCAAAGCTTGGAGGAAAGGTATGATCAGATAATAACATGCATTTATTTATTAAAAGAATATATGCATCAACTGATTTACACAGGCATAAAATGGCATGCGATAACATAAATACTTGAAATATATGTAGGTCAGTTCTGAGTTTTGTTTACATTTCAAAGCTAGGTATCTTCAGGAAATTGAAGCGTTGGTAAAAAATTGACTTTTTAAAAACTTTATGAAATTCTATTCAAACTTGTTCAAGTGTTAGACACTTAACTGTCCATACCAATATAAACAAAAATTTAAAACTAATTCTTGTAAAAGATAATACTTATAGTTTTTTTATATTCAGGGGGGAGAAGGGCAGAGTCTATTCCAAGTGTCTGTGAAGTCTATGATTGGGAATGTCAAATAAAAAACGAATTGTTCATTTCATATTTTTCTGTTTTGAAAGTGTCATTCGGAATTTTATGCACTGCTTCCATTTTGACAAGTCCCCAGCGCACTTCATCTTGAACATAATAGTTTGGGAACCAGAATGCTTCTGATTTGAACTTTTCAAGGAGAATGTCTTGGCTATTATTGTTTACTTGTAAATCAATTAGTTGCTATTGGTCCATTATCAAAATACTCGCCGTTTATCATTCCATTACGGCGTCCAAAATGAAATGATACTGAAAAAATTTCACTGATAGGTAAAGAATTCTATATATTTTTTCTTTTTTTTAAAAAAAATTTAATTTCCTTTTAAATCTAAAAAAAAAAGGAATAATTTTTTTTTATCTCACTTCCCAATTCATAGGCTTTGCCTAAGTACTGTCATATAAGCAAATATAGAACCAGTCCAAGATTTTCAAAATGGTGACGCCCTGCTACCTTAGTAACGAAGCATCTTTCTCAAACTTGTTGGACATGGACAAATATTTTTATTGATTTTAACTTTTAATACAAGTCATACATTAATTTAACTTATAATACAAGTCATACATGTTATCTAAGTAAGAGCTCTTCAGCCCTCACGGGCCTGTGGCCCTACTCAGACTTTGTATGACTACATTTTGCAACATCTGGTGGGAGTTAGATTAGAATGCATTGAGAGGAAGACTTTAGTGCAGTGTCTAAGAATCATAACCTTTCTAAACTTTTGAATTATCTCCCTTAAGTTAAAAATGCTTGTCCAGAGTATTATAACTTCTTAACTATCAATGATATCTCATTGAAACTACACACATTTGTAACTTGTAGAGAGAGGAAGTGCAGTGTTAAAGAACTATAACTCAGTTTCTACATTGTTTAGTTTTTGTATTATTTCTCTTTATAATACTTAACGATGCTTGTTCAGTGAATAACTTGAAGGAATTTGATTAAAACTTCACACAGTGATAGATAAGGAAGTGCAGTGTCAAGGAACCATAAATATACCTTTTTCAGGTTTGAATTGTCTCCCTTAATGATACTGAAAAATGTAAAATATTGCTTATCTGGAGGGGCGTATCTTGAGTATAACTTCTAAACATTAAAACTATCAATGATACATGTAATTAATTCAAACTTCACACAATTCAGGGCTAGCACTAGCTACCTCTTTTAGGCCAAGGTGTGTGGTTGACATTATGTTCACACAAAGTTACCATGTCTTTACATTTATTGGTCCATTTCTGATATTCATTGAACACAGTACTCTTTAAAAAGCATTTAAGATGTCAACAAAAACAAAGAATATCACATTTAACCATTTATTTTTATGGGCAAGTTTTACATTTGAACATTAGGCTATCACATTATCATTCACCATACAGAATATTACATTAAAAGCTTCACAATATCATATGATGCTATTATTACTAACAGTTTACAAATACATGTAAATGTAATAGTGGCTGGAAGTGCATGCAGTAGACTGTGTAAGGCATCAGGAAAAGGGACTTGGAACTTCTACATAAGTGTTTGAAGTAACAGTCAAGCTTTGGGCAGCATTTGGAAGGGAATTAGGAAATTTATTTTGTTTGATGCTCTCTTATATAAAAAGTTAGACAGAGAAAGGCCATCAGCAGAAAGTTAAAGAAAATTTTCTAGAGACAGTTTCTGAGTGAGGTTTTGATTAGGTTGAACTGGTTTTATTTGGCGAAGCCCATCTCATGTCAGCTGCTGTTGAAACATGCAGAATGAGGAATCTTTGGGCAGCCTCTGCAGCAACAAGATAACTTGATTTGTTGTTGACATGTTTAGTAGAATCAGCAACTGTTTGAAATAAGGGCTTGAACCAGACCCTAAAGCTCTAGAGTAATGGCCAAAGCTGAGGAGTTCATTCTTTCTGAGTTTCTCCCTTCAAAACCAACTTTGCCCAAATAGTCAGACACATTGTCAAGATCAGAGCCAACATAAAAAGTGTTGGGGTTGAAAAGATTTCCACTTGAGGGCATTCATGACAGCTGAATCCTCATTGCAAATCCTGAATAAAGACTGGCTAACATTGATTCAGCATATTGGTCACAGACAGATGGAGCAAGGTGTCTCTGTTCAGTAGAATCTGACACAACAAGTGTGTGATTGAAACTTAAATTTACAAAGACTATTTTGATCTAGAGAGGGGGCAATGGAGAACAAAGTAGAGGGAAGTACCATTCTTCTTCTCCTTCGGGGTATCCAATGTGCTTACTGAAGATGCAAGGAGTGGCTCTACTTCTCCATAGTCAAGATCTATGTCTTTTCTGGCACATTTTAGACAAAATAGCAAGTGTCTTAATACATTAAAAAGAAAGTGGGAATAATGGAACTTGTATGCAGCAAGAGGTTTGTATAGAGAAAGAGTCTGAGCAGCGTTTTACTCAGAAAGTAAGAAAGGAGACTAGAGTAGTTTTTGACCACAATACTAACTTCCCTTTTAAGACTATGTCATCTTTCAAATATTACAGAATATTTAGAACATTTCTTTAATTGTACATTGAATACATTGACAAATGTGCATGTTTGGGGAGCATCCATCACCTTCAGGGATATTCATTTTCATTTAATCATTGGACTTCTAGAGGTGATCAGATAATCTTACCACTGCCAGCCTATGATACAAGCATTGATTCAAGTCTGTCTGACCAGACTCTCTTCTGTTTGATATAAATTTTAGTATTTTGAATTATTTGAATACCTTAAAATCACATTGGACTGTTCCAATTTTACAGCAGCACAAGTGTATTATAAAAATTCAGCAGTATAATGGTAAAGTTGGTAATTACAAGCTCACCAGGAATAACGAAAATTGTAATAACCTTTGTAACCACTGTCTATAATGATAATTGAAGAAACGATGATTAAAATCTCCTGTGAAAGAAGCCTTATGGCAAGTGAGGTTTGTAGAGAAATCATTTAAGTGATTCTTACAGACTAAATAGGTTCCTCCAGACCATCCAAAGGCCATTATCACTTTTCTAAAGTATAAAAAATTGTAGTTATGTCAGAAGAGTGTTGTAAGTTTGTTGGCAAAACATCGGCATAATTGAAATATTCGCCAAAGAAAAAAAAACTGAATGATTTAATTAGCTAAGGGATGCTTATTTGTGAAACGTACCTGACTGTACCTGACGTTACACAAGTTTTATACTCAATTTACCTATATTATCTAGCTTTAATCAAACTTGGCACTATGCCAAGACACCACATCCCTATTCTTTCAGTTTTAGGTGGATTCATTGGTTTTGAAGTTCAGAGATTCGATGAAAGAAAACAGTAGCATTGGAATCTAGTAGATAAATCACTCAATGGTGGTTTTTGTGATACAGTAATTTTTATGATACACTTTTCGGGTCAAGATATGATTAAAGTTTATACGCCAGTATGAAAAGGGTAATTGTCTTGTTGGCATCGGCACTGGTGTGGTGCCGTCTAGATTAGCTGATCTAAAATGTCATAAAACACGCGCTTCTTATCAATGTGTGCGTTTTTTTTAAATAGGTCATAACATTATGTGTCTTTGATTTTTTTCTGTATTTAATGTAAGTTATAATAACATGTTGAACTGTTATTTAAATGTGCTTGTCCCACTTTTTTTAATAGCCCATTATTAATTTGGGGATATCTAATCAAAATATATTGACATGCCAAAGCTAGATTCTGATATATTTTCGTTCTGGGTTAGAATCTGGTTTCTAGATGTGCCCATACACAAAATAGCTCAATATCTCATCGCATGGATTAAGGGATATCATGATGAAGATTTGAACTTGGTCATCCAACAGTCTAGAGCCTGGATACACAATACTGTTATGCAGACTAGCCTGGCTCTATACTGGTGGCAAAGGCTCTGGTCGTGAGCTGGGTAAGAGTTAAAGTTGGTTTTGGATACCGTGCTATTAATAAAACCTTGAATATGATTTACATGCATGACCTAGTGATGATATGATGATGTTAGATGTATCTGCATGGCATTTAACTTTAAATAACTTGTGCCAGAATATGAATTGTCATAAAAATAAAATAAAACATGTCATTATGAGATAAAAACACAAATAAAACGGTCTGCAAATAATATATATTATGATTATGCTTGGGATGGGGTTGGGCTGGGCTTTTATTTTTTTGAGGGGGAGGGGCAGTGGAAGCGGTGTTGTTTCAGATTGAGCAGGTAGAAACAGGTATTATTTATAAAAATTCAACACACAACAATCAAGAATGAGAACCCAATTTTAACAAACTTTCAAAGAATTAGCATTATCAAAATAGGGTGTGGGGTGTTAAGAAGTCAAAGTGTTACACATAATTTCCTGGTAAACCTGACTTGCTTTCCTGGAAGTGGACCTCTTTGTTTAATGGACTTGCAAGATATTTCTCTTTATAACATCAGAAAATTATGTGATAAGATTCCAAATAAATTACTATGTACCTTATTTCTGACATGAATCTATTTACCTCAGAATTTTTACTCCAGGAACTACCTATGGAATAAATCATTTTGTTCAGCATGCCTTTTTCCTAGAAATGATACACCATTTACCCCTAGACACAAATGATAGATAACAGTATTTTCTTAATGTGTAAAAATGTATAGATGTATGGTGATAATTTGGCCCAAATTTGATAATTGTTAGAAGAGTTATTAATGAAAATATTTTGATATCTAGTTTCTCTTCCTGGACTATCTAAAGTACTATCTTCCTTTTTTATATTTACCCGGCTTTACCAATTCAGACCAAGATCTACTCAGTTACTGTCATATTTGTGGTGTTCTGTCAAATTACACTGTTTGCT
Source organism: Ruditapes philippinarum (assembly GCF_026571515.1). Lineage (NCBI taxonomy): Eukaryota > Metazoa > Mollusca > Bivalvia > Venerida > Veneridae > Ruditapes > Ruditapes philippinarum. The sequence continues at coordinate 30,950 of NW_026866903.1, read as the reverse complement.
ATACAGTTGGTAGATATATTGAAATTCCCCTAAAAATGGTGAAGAGTCTCAGAACACGTGTGGTTCTTGTAATCTACTCAGTTGCATAAACAGAAGGGCATCTGAGATCTTCCTCCACCAGTAAATGCTGGGAAGTTGCCATATGACCTATACTGTGTGTTGGTGAGATGTAAAATCCAACAAAAAGAAAGGAAATAAAGGATGAATTAGACCAGATTGAAAGATGGACAAGTCTATTTAAGATGTTTAGCATGGTAAGGGTTAAAATTATATTATATCTTAGAAAATCTGGTCAAAACTTTTCATCATTGTTAGGGGAATTTCATTTGGGCATTATTAAATGCTTATTAGTGAATATTAGGCTGAGTGGTTTAGAATACCGACTTCTTCATACTTGCTTTTACTGCTGTGGTTCATCCCATAAGAGACGAGCATGTGAGGAAACTATTCAGTTTGCTTACAGAAGTTCAGTGGTTAGAGTTAGATGACAGCCTTTGCTTGAAATAGGGCATAGTGACACCTAAGGTCTTCATCCATCAGTAAAGCAGGAAAGTCACAATAGAGCTGTCATCGATATCGACAATATCGATGTATCGTTGATATTTTTTTGTCGATCAATAATCGATACACATTTTAAAAAATCGATACTTTTGACTTATAAATTAAATGTCTAGAAATTATACAATTCACCCAAAATATATGCAGAAACAGTTATTTATATCTAATGTTATGCTTTTGTTATATAGTGGAATTATTTCATAGCAATGGTGACAAATAATATTGTCTGGAAAAAATCATGCAGTGGACAAGACACTGTACAGAACATGTTTTTGACTGAAATCATTGAAACAGGTATGAAAGTGAATGACAGACAAGTGAGTTTAGGATATTATCGATATATCGGTGTATCGTTGATTTTAGTCACTTGATATCGATATATCGTTGATATGCTTTGCACAGAATCAATGACAGCTCTAAGTCACAATATGGTCATTACAGCTTAGATGTGATATAAAAAAAACTCGACCAAAAAAAAAGTGATTTTGTTAGAGTCTTAATTATGGCTTAACAGCAGTCAAATGATTGCTTTAGATCTATACTTCTGAGAAAATTATCATTTTGGTGTTTAATTGTTTTGGCAGACATGAGTTTAGTAGTATGGTATAGCTCAGTGTAAAACCTCAGGTAACCACCCGCCACATTTTGATTGCCTCTCATTATCATAGTAAACATGTGCTGGCTGCCAATCATTGAGTAAAATACTTAGTATAGAGATAATAACGTTCTATTTTAATGAGAAATGAAAAAAAATATAAAATGGTTATTTTCCTTATTAAAATTTCCCTAACTTTGGTTTAATTGCCTATTTCTTGATTATTTAGTATACATTGTATTTACTACTTTCCATTAACATGATACTAAAATAGTGAACCATGAAAAAACTGCAAGAGGGCACATTTTGAAGATTTTTCATACACTAACAAAATGGCTGTCTAGGTTCCAAGGTTATAAAGAAATTCTCTGAGTTTAAACTGAAATCAGGTATTTGATTGGTCAGAAACTGCTGCAATGTACACTCACTGACCAATGGATGAAAATCCCAGGATTTGAGACAGAACTCAGAATATAACCTCAAGTTTGATGCATAGCCAGCCATACATTAATATAGTGATAAAGTTTCTTAAACCTGCTGAATTTCTTAAATAGATTAACCTAGCTTTGTATTTGTAAGCACTGCTCTGACGTTAATGAAAAAAAAAAATTGCACTACAAGAAGATAATATAATGCTTCACGCTTTAATTTATATATAGATTTGCATGTTGTACCATTAATAAACAAAAAATATGGCAGGATGATCATTTTAATGATCTTTTAAAGTATAATAATCATTTGGTAACTTTGTGCCAAGTTCTCAGTGCTTTTAAATATTTGTTTCTACCTGTTTTAAACTGAATGAGAGATTCTTTTATTATATAATGAAAATCATTGTTTTACAGTAAAAATAAAAGTAAAGACTTATTTCAAAATGTAGGCTATAGATTCTAGAGTCTTGCTAACTTCATAAATTTTAGCACTCCAGACAATCCCAGATCTTCAATTATTTTAATGTTGGAAAGAAAATAGCATAAATAGATAATTAAATCTTTCACTTAAGAAACAAAAAAAACTGAAATCTGTTTCAGAATTTTGAAACATAACATCGAAAAGTAGGCGAAAATTCTGATTGTTACAGAATTTATGGCTTTATTAAAGTGTCTGATTGAAAAAGCTGGAGATCTGAATATTGAAATTTTTTGTAAGATCTGATCATGATAAATTTTCTCTTGGTTGGTAACTAGGCTAGTTTGAAATAGTTCAGAATATTTTACAGCTGTTTTTTTTCTGTTTTTTTTTGTTTGTTTTTTTAATGAATTATATTTTGCTCTGGAATAAAAAAAAAGTTTTGAAAAAGTAACCCCTGTGCAAAATTGCACTAAATTATTCGCTCTTTGAAGATGTACTTTAAGTTTTAACTGATTTTAAAGAATTTTGTTTTCTCTAGGTTACTAGGTTGCTAGAGAGGAAAAAAAGTGATAAGAAATTATTGCCTCAGTCAGAAGTATAATGAAATTTCATTAAAATGATATGATGTTGTGTCGCTCAATTTATTTTTAATGATAATATAAAAGATAATATAAGATAATAAAAATGAAAATGGCCTTCATTGATAGAGCCACAAGTGCAGTTTGGTTAAAGATATTGCATGTTTCATTGCAAGCCGGAAATCAATGTTTGATGGTCCTTATATTGCAAGTCTGACATCAATGTTTTTTTGGTAAAATATATTGGTCCTTACATTGCAAGTCTGGCATCAATGTTTTTTTGGTAAAAGATATTGGTCCTTACATTGCAAGTCTTGCATCAATGTTGTTGGTAAAAGATATAATGCCATACATTGCAAGTCTGGCATCATCATTTATTGGTAAAATATATTGGTCCTTACAAAAGCAAGTCTGGCATCAATGTTTGTTGGTAAAAGATATTCGTCCTTACATTGCAAGTCTGGCATCAATGTTTGTTGGTAAAAGATATAGGTCCTTACATTGCAAGTCTGGCATCATCGTTTGTTGGTAAAATATATTGGTCCTTACAAAAGCAAGTCTGGCATCAATGTTTGTTGGTAAAAGATATTGGTCCTTACATTGCAAGTCTGGCATCAATGTTTGATGGTAAAAGATATTGGTCCTTACATTGCAAGTCTGGCATCATCGTTTGTTGGTAAAATATATTGGTCCTTACAAAAGCAAGTCTGGCATCATCGTTTGTTGGTAAAATATATTGGTCCTTACAAAAGCAAGTCTGGCATCATCGTTTGTTGGTAAAAGATATTGGTCCTTACAAAAGCAAGTCTGGCATCAATGTTTGTTGGTAAAAGATATTCGTCCTTACATTGCAAGTCTGGCATCAGTGTTTTTTGGTAAAAGATATAGGTCCTTACATTGCAAGTCTGGCATCAATGTTTGTTGGTAAAATATATTGGTCCTTACAAAAGCAAGTCTGGCATCATCGTTTGTTGGTAAAATATATTGGTCCTTACAAAAGCATGTCTGGCATCAATGTTTGTTGGTAAAAGATATTGGTCCTTTCATTGCAAGTCTGGCATCATCGTTTGTTGGTAAAATATATTGGTCCTTACAAAAGCAAGTCTGCCATCATTGTTTGTTGGTAAAAGATATTGGTCCTTACAAAGGCAAGTTTGGCATCATTGTTTGTTGGTAAAAGTTATTGGTCCTTATATTGCAAGTCTGGCATCATAATGTTTGTTTGTAAAAGTTAGTTTGTGTGAGTTTTTTCCCAATTCAAGTCTGGCATCATTGTTTGTTGGCATTGAATATTGTCTGGCAATTTGACTACTTTGAATTTGGATCTTTCTATTGTAAATAAATATAATTTAAGAAATGACTAAGTATTTGGAAGGGAATTTGAATGCATGCAGTACTTTTAATGTTAAATTCAGCTTGCACAACTTGCTTAACAGGTGTCTGTTACATTATAACAGAAATATCCTGTTTGCACTGTAAATATTTAATCAGATCTGGAAAAGTTCTGGTATTTATAAAAAAAAATTATTATTTTTTAAATTTAAAACTTTAGGTTTTTTTTTCATTTTTTTATTTTTTTTTTTAACAATTTTCAAAAAATTTAAAATTTGACCTTTTTCTCCTTTTTTCAAAATCTTAAAAGAACTCTCCTTTCATTTTAAAAATTAAAATGTTTTTTTGGTCACTTAAATGTTAAAATTTTTTACAGAATTTTTTTTTTGACCAAAAAGAAAAAATTCAAAAAATTTTGTTAAAAAACCCTTTGGGGATTAACAAGGGAAAATCCCTGTAAATTGTCAGGGGTCAATGCTGTATTTATTTAGTTATGAAAGTGATATTCCTGTTGGTACACCAAGTCAATTATTATGCCTGTGTTGATTAAATAATTTTAATTTTCATTTAAGTAAAGGTGCAGAAATACATACCCCATCAAGTTCATTGTAATAGAACTTCACAATTTTTTTATGTTTTTTTCCAAGTATTTCGGTATCATTATTTTTCGCAAAGATTACATATAAAACAGTTTTTTGAGTACATGAGATAGCTTCTCAAAAACTGCTGTTATATTTGATAGCTGTCTAAAGGTTGTAACAGTAGCTGAATTTGAACAGCTCAAATTTGACTGCAAATTTTATGTATGATATAAATAAGTATGTTGCTTCACAAATTAATTTCATCAATTTTTAAGAATGTATATCTATTTTTACAAAGTAACATCTTTTATCAATAAATTTTACATAAAATGCTTCAAATTATGCATGTTCTAAGACAGGGCTTTGTGTTTTGAAAATTTTCTAGTATTTGCAAAAATAAGCAAGTGTAATTAGAATAATTTTAGGTATTTTCTCTGTAAAAAAATATATGTAATGACTTCTTTAATGAAGTTTATTTATGATCAACAATCAATCAGGCAGTGTCAAACAAATTTCTTCTAATAATCTGAAATAATGAAGAAGAAGAAATTTGTTACATTAAGGAATGATAATATAGTTGGATGTATGCATTATCCTAAAAAAAAACTTAATCATATAATTTCCAGTAAAAAAATTCTTGCTGAAAATCTATTTAACTTTTGGCTTTAACCCTGTGAATTAGAAACTGTAATCTGTTTCAAAGAAGATATTAAACAATATGCTACTTCCTTGTCTTTACAGTCAGCCAAATTTTCACTGTTTTGTTGTGCTACTATTCTTTCAGAATTAGGATCTGAATTGTTTATATATAATAGATAAGTTTATTTTATTGCCAGAATTCAACAGTTGTATACACCTGTGTTATAGGTGTATAGTGTATGGAAGATCTTTCAACAATTTACCATTAATTCTTATAATGTTTGTAAAACAAAACTCCGAATGCTTGTAGATGACTGCCAATACAGCTTCAATATAATCATCTTTGATTACTATAACAGACCACCGAGAAAAGGTTTAGTACTTTACATCCAGCAGAGATGGTTGTTAATAAATGTTGGATCATCTCCTGTCTGTATATTTTATTTGTTTAACGGTTGAGGGTGTAGGTTTTTATACCCCTGGCACGTTTTAAGTAAATCAAAGATGGGAGGGGTAATGATATATAATGATCACAGTCAAACCTGTGTTATATTATATGTATACATTAAGCAAGCTAAAAATACAACTCATCTCTGAATTCTAGTATTTTATTTATATCTTAATAATATGATAACCTCAGGGCTTACTTTTTTTACACAAAATTTCAAATTGAAGCACCGATGACTGCTTTTCTTTGCCTGTAAAAATGTTTAATAATTACTTTAGTTAATCTGACATGGTAAAACTGATGGTGATTGGTCTTACTTTTAGAGCCAGGTCAAATCAAGTTTGAAGGACTTCTCACTTCTTTGAAAGTAGGACATTCTACATAAATGAGGATATTTTCAAATTTGTTTGCAAAATGAGCTTTATGGTGCAATAATTATGTATGTTAGTTCGTTAAAATCTTACTGCAACATTGGATAATAACCAGTCTACTGTTTTTATGACACAACTACCCAAGTAAGCTTGTTAGTATGAAGGGAAATAGCTCAACAAACATAAGATTCTTGAATTTAAGTTCTTGGTTTGGCATGTTTTTTGACCAGTTAAAAAAATTTGTTTGATGTTGTCTGTATTTTGTGGCTGTTCCAAATAACACATGTGTAGAGATGGCAATTACTGGTACATGAAACGGGTTAATTAGTATTCAGGTGTGAAATCGAGAAAATTAAAATTTATCTAATTACCTACTGATATAGTATAACAAAACAATTAAGCGTAGAACAAAGCTCAGTATATATTGTCCTGACACTGTGACTGAAATTTTACTATTTAACAAAAGTAAAAAAAAAACACATGAAATAAGGACTGACTGCAGCGAGACATCTTGATTCCCAGACTCCAGAAACATATTGACCTTGGTGTTATACCATGCCTTATATTGGATGAGCAGGGTTAAGGTATATTAATTTAGGGGTATGAATGCATCTGATCATATATTTAATTGATTAAAATTTCTATTTGTTTGGATTTTTATTAAATTTCAACAAAAAGTCTGTGAGAAATTTTTAGCATTATTCAAAAAAGTTGTTTCTACATATTTTCATTCTAGATGCACTGCCAGTCTGGTTATGTCATTGCAATGTTTTGCTGAATTTGAAATATTTGTGGCAGGTCCAAACCTCTCGGCATTTGAACACAATGAAAACTGCTGAAGACAAGCTGTGTCAACAATTTTCTGAGCTATATTTGTAATTTTGGAATTCCTACAAACTTCAAACTTACATGCAAACATGTTTTTGGCATTGTATGCATTGAAAATTGCAATTTACATTAATGAGATCTGGTGTGAAACAGAGGGGGGTCCAAAATTCTAATTTCAGAAAGGATTCCCAGTTTTGATGTCAGAGTGCATCCTCAGTTATGATATCAAGGGGCAGCCTCAGTTCCAATGTCAGAGGCAGTGCCCAGTTTCAAAGGGGATTTTATTTGTTTCTCAGTTTCAAGAAGTATTCATATAATAGAAGTGGAATAATGTTTTATGCAAGGGTTAACTAAAGACATTGGAGATAATGGGTGATGCTGAAATGAAAGGGAGATAATATATGAAACTTTTAAATGAAAGGGAGCTATTATGGATAATGAAACTTAAATGAAAGGGAGGTAATATATGAAAATTTTAAATGAAAGGGAGATAATATATGAAACTTTAAAATGAAAGGGAGATAATTTAAATGAAAGGGAGATGATATATGAAACTTTTAAATGAAATGGAGATAACATATGCAGCTTTCCAATGAAAAGGAGATAATTTTTAAAGTATTTAAATGAAAGGGAGATTATAAATAAAGCTTATATATAAAAGGGAGGTAATTTATTAAATCATTTAGACATACATTTTATTCTATTTTCAGGCTTCAATACGACCAGATATGGAAGGCACTTTCCAGATAAAGTTACCAGAGGGAAACATGGGTGTTCCTGATATGATGTTGCATGGGTATGTAGTAAAAAGCCATAACTATTGTCCTAAAATGGTAAAACAATGGTGTATTGGTTACTTTTCACACCTACTTTCTATGACATTTAATGGTGTAACAAAATTTTTTTATTTAAATTACATGTATATACATTTATTAACTTTCTGGGGTTTTTTTTCAAGGTCATTAGGTCAAGCAGTTTCTTAGATTTAGCTGAAAACTAGGTATCTTCGGTTGAGTTTGCATTGTGAAACTTGTTGACATTGATAGCCCTTAGTGTTCTCTGGCAAATTTTGCATTAAGAAAAGATTTCGAAAAAAAATTTCTAGGTCAGTAGATCAAATGTCAAGGTCGTGATGACAGAATTAGGCATCTTCTATCAACTTTTAAAATTTAATGCTAAAATCTGGTATCCTGTTTAATGGCAAGTGTTTTTTCCTTCTCATCTGGTTTATAGAAAGATTGCTTTTCATGCACCTGTATGAAAAGGAAATCTTTATTTTTACTACAAACATTAAACTTGATACTAAAAGTTGGAAAGCACAAAATTGGCAGCACATCATTTAGTTGGAGATATAAACCATATTATCAAACAGGTTCATTTGAAGTTAATTAAAATATAGTCAGAAAAGACTCCCCCCCCCCCCCATGATTATATATGATTGATATGCAATTTAGCAATAAAGTTTATCCAAAGAATCGACTGCTTTATGTGTGGTAACTTTAATACCTACAGTTTTTCCCCTTCTATATAATATCTGATCTGAAAAGTAAAAATTTTCTGAGTGAAGTAGCTGGAAATGATAGTCATTGTACAGAAATATTGTTTTTGAATTGTTAGTGATATTCAGAATCATTTGCAAGGTTAATTGTAAGTTTATAGATCTTAACACAAACAAGAGTTTTCCACCTTTTCTCCCATTTACAAAATATTTTTGGCCAGTTTTATATGGGAAACCATGATTGTGATTCAGTCATCTGAACAGCCTGTGAACTCGAGGTCCCTGGGTTTAAGAGGCAAACACCTTTACCACAAGGCAGCCGCTTCCCTTTGAAATCTTTTTACAGCAATTTGTCCAAGGTTGCAGTGCTTAATACGAAGATTGTAAACCATTCAGCCAAGGTTAGATTTATTTTGAGAAGTGTACATTGGTGTGACAAGTGGTACTGACAAGTTACAAAATATTGTGCGGGATCAGCCATGCAGATGAACTGTATCTTTTACTGTTTATTTCTTAATTTATAAATATTTTTTATTTGTCAATACTTGTCAAGTATAAAATTATACAATTTTATTGACGTAATGATTCATGAAAATTTGCATTTTTGTTTTTGCAGGTTTCAGAATGCACAGAGAGGAAACAGTGCTGTCCATCCATTGGAATACTCAGAAAAACATGTAGGTGTCAATGTAAATACCTGCAGTATATTGTAAATAGTAAAGTGTGAATATTTTAAGTTCAATTCATCTTTGCTAGGCAACATTGAATGAAGAGACTTTCTGAAATACCAAAACTGGATATTTATTTGTTTTGAAGCTATTGTCAGTGCTCTCATTTCATCTTAACATTCACCTCCTTAAATATCTTAAATGGACTTGTCTATTTTTTGATTCTGGACAAAACCATTCATTGCTTAAGGGAAAATTTCAAAATTTGTAAAGACTGAATCACAAACAGTGCAGACAGTCATAAACAGATGGCATGGATGTGCCAGATGACCTTGGTCTGCACTGGTCATATGAGTGTATTTATTTTCTAATAGAAAAATAAGATACAGGCTTTCTACTGGTCCCTACTTTTCCTACTTTTCCTACTTTTCCCTACTTTTTTCTTTTGATCCCTACTTTGCCCTACTTTTTTCTGAAATAGCCCTATTATCCCTACTTTTTCATTTTGAAATGAAATGAAAAAAAAGAAGATATTTAAAATGGTATTTCAGTAGTATTTTCAGTTGCAATTGATGAGTAGTTCAGGTGTGTGTGTGTGTCTCCTTGTGATGTCCATCCTTGAAAGACTCATGGTGCCTTGGCAAAACATTCAGCAACATTCTGGCTATGAGGTAAATACATGAAACCATACTGATTGTTTAAATGATAAATATTTTATAATTTCCATGTTCCTCTTGTAAATGAATGCATGCTTCAGTCTAGTTTGACACTGCCAAGTGCTTATTAATGTCTAAATTTAATTAGGTTTATAAATATTACCAATGATGCATTAGCTGAGGGATTCCACAGTTGCCATGCTGTATTGATTCAAAAGAACATATTTTTTATTGGTTTCATTTGTATTTGTGTTATTTTCCCCATGTCTGTTAGACCATATATGTACATGTTACTTGTATTTTTTAATCAAAGACATCAATCAAAAAATTTACAAGGTTTAAATAAAACATTGAAATGTGATTAAAGCATTGGCAGCTGTGGGTATCAAACACTGCATTGACCAATTGCTCTTGTGTCTGAGTAGAGTTGCAGCAGTGTGACTTATCAATTTAGATTCCAAGCTTTTAATTGCCACTTAACAAAAATCTAACATGTGCAAATACCTTGGTATTGCTTCATCACTATCCATCAGACGGTTGTGCATTTTGTCACAACATGATATAATGTTAAACTTAATCATGAAAATGACAGGTCTTAAAAATTCAAATCATTTCATTGTCTTGTTGGCAATAATGCACAACAATCTGGTAGCAAGCTTGGGTTAGGCTTGTTTCTCAGCTAGATTGTATTTACAGGTGTAACTATGCATGTTTGGCAAATAAATCACAAATTGTATGTATATGTACATGTAACATTTAACATTAACATTTGGCAGTGTACTAAAGCATGCATACATGTAACCTACTTGTACCTCTTGTTGTAGTGAGATTGTTCCTTAAAATACTACACTGTGGCATGCTTGACATAGTCTTTGCCCTTGCAATATATTATAATTTTATGCAACATATTAACATGAATATACATCAGTTTAACCTACATGTACATGTAGCTCATACATTAACATGCAGTCCTGTTCATAAAGCTTTAAGTGTACATCCTGGTGTTGATATTCACAGCTTGTTTGCAATTACCTTGACTATGTAACAGACTAGGATCTAGTGGCTCTCGCCTTACTAATGTGAATGTTCTTAAAACTATGTGCTAGATATACTCATTGTATGTTTGTTTCGCTGATTATATTTGTCCTTATCATTGTAAATAACATTTTGTATTGGTGCACTTATATTTAAAGAGAAATAAAAAAACAATTTCAGGTGCCTGTCTTTCAAGCATGGACTGAACTAAAGATACACACAGCCTGATGTGGTCTTGGTGATGGTAAGTCTTAACTAAAACGGTAAGAAATTCCTACTTTATCCCTACTTTTTAACATCAGAAATCCCTACTTTGCCCTACTTTTTGGTAAAAAAATTCCCTACTTTTTCCCTAGTTTTTTTGGTAGAGGCAGTAGAAAGCCTGAAGATAATATAATATATTTTGTACCATCATTGCCAACATTTCTTCACTTACGAAATATACAATGAAATAATAGTATACAGTCAGACCACTTGTAAAGTTGGTACATGTATTTCAATATGGATATTTTGATCTCTTGTTTACATTTGACATTTTATGGACTATACTTTGATAGAAATCATAATTTGTTTTAAACAATTGGTCCTAAAAATCTTGAGAATTGTCAGAATGTTAATAGCAAACTAGTATTGATCTAGCTTTGAAAGATTTAGAGAGTGCATATATCAATTTTAATTCACAATTAAATCTAAGATGTTTTGTCATTCACTTAAGTAAAAAATCTTAACAGGAAAATAAAGAATGTGTGACATTGGGTGAAGTAATATGAAGTTATTGTTATAAACACTCCAGTGTCAGTGTTATTATTAAGTGAAGGTGAACAGGTCATGTTTATTATACTTAAAGAGTGGGGGCAAAGGTTAAAATTTTAAGTACTTATTATTTAAAGAGAATTTTAAAAGTTAATTGATATGAAAAGGATATGAATTTTCGACTTAGCTTTGCATTTTATTATTACAAAGTTAGAATTTAAATGGTTTGATAAATTTTTATGGCATTCATGGATAATTGCTTAAAGTCACTGGCAAAGTACTCTCATTATGATATATTAAAATCCCTGCAAAGGCTTTGAAGCTGACGGGGACATCAGTAATTGGTAGGATGTGTGATTGTACCAAGCTAAATATCTTAAATGGATTAGTCCATTCCTCAATTTGGAAAAAATCATCTTTTTCAGAGAAAATTTCATAACATTTATTAACTAAATAGTAACCAGTGCATCCATGATCAGATGGCATGGATGTGCCATGTCGACTACTCGTGGTCTGCACTAATTGCATAGGTGCTAATTGCATAGGTGCAATCTAAATGTTGATATAATGTATATTCACAGTGGCAAGAGAACAAGATGGCCATGGATTTTGGTATGCTGAGAAATACACAAGGTATCCATGCCCCACTCAAACTACAGATGGAGCACAATATTGTTAGAAAGGTAAAATTTAGACTAGGTTCTGTGATTATAAATTTGAATTGGAGAACCAGTCGAAATAATGCTGCATTTTTATTGGTCAATTTAAGATTTCAAATTTGAATCAACCATTGAGATGCTCTAGATTTAGACTGGTCTGCAATGTCTCTCCTTTAAATCTGCAACGTTGCTGTTTCACATTAGGTAAAGCCGTTCGGTTAGCTCTATAGCGTTGGACTGTGAATCGGGCGACCCAGGTTCGATTCCTGGATGGTGCAGGTCACTTTCATTGTGATTGATTCATGAAATCCTTTCTATGGTCATTCACACTGTACCTCTGCTCTTGTATGTACAGAAGTTATCAGTTCTTTGCAAAAGTGAAGGCAACTAGTACTGGTAAACTGCTTGACTGCCTGCCCAGGAACGATGAAGTGGCTGAACCGTGATCTGGTAAATTCAATGTGACTTACTGCCGTGATCCGGAGTGAAAACTATCAACACCACCACCACTCACATTAGGTTGGGTTATAGTTATGTTTAACTGTTTGGTTAAGATTGCCATTTTTAAAACACTTTCTCCACAAGACTGTGGGGTTAAATCCTGCAAGGGACTTTATCCTGCCAGTAAAGCTGGAAAGTTGCCATGTATGACTAACAATGCTGTGTGACAACAAAAACTATATTTAATTATTACATTTGTTTAGATTTCTTTGAATAAATATATATTGAATTAAAAAAAATATACCCAGTTCTACTAAACAAAGATTTGTTATATACATATATATAATTATATTTAGATGAAGAGGTTACCAGGACTACCTAGCTCTAACATCCTAGAAGATAGTTTGACTGGCAGAGATGAACTTATAGAGTTTGATGATATATTTAACTGTAAGTAATCAATATGCTGGTAAGAGTTTTGGTTATGTATATTTCTTATAACTGGGCTACCCAGCCAGGTTATAAAAGGTCCTGCTGTTTCTACTCAGGGTCTTATTTAGTTCAGCTTGATTATGAATAAAAGTAGTTTATTTAAGCAGCTGTCAAGTCTGCTTCCTTAAAAATTAAAGGAACTCCACTGAGGTCCGAAGACTTAAAAACATAAAATTTGCAAAACTTACAGATATCAAAAATTTTAATGTATTATTTAAAATGGGAATATCTACAAAGGACAACAAAGAAATGTAAGTGAAAATCGGTATATGTGTGATTATTAGCAGGTTTAGAGTGAAAAGCGTTGTAAGACTTTTTATTTTTTGGGTCATTTTACACAGTACAAATGATTCTTTGTAAAAAATGACCTGAAAATTTGCACACAAGCTATTGGTCTACACCTACATCAATTAGTACTCTTGTCTCAGAAAACAACTTCCAGTCTCGACATGTCAAAAAACCTCAGTGGAGTTCCTTTAAGCATAACTTGGGTCATAAAGAGGAACATAGTTCTGACCCCAGTTTGGCTTGAGTTCACAATGTCTATTTACTGTAGCAAGACACCTGAAATCATTTGGCTACCACTGCCTATTTGCACTTGTTTATGATGCAACTTAAAATTTTTAAAATTTGGAATTTGATTTTAACATTAGGATTTTATATAATTACAGGATTTAGTCAATAAATTTGTTCCACTATTATACTTTTAAGCTCAAGTTGATACATCATCAGATTGTATCCTTCAGCAGTGACCTATTTTAAGCCGGCGGGAAAATACTAACAATGAAACAATTAAGCCCGGAAGCGAGTATAGTTCCTTTACAATACGTTGTTACAAGTGTTCATAAAAGAAGTAGATTTAAAACATTTCAAGTAGGTCTATTGAAAATTAAGGTTAATTGATATGTGTTTTTGCAATAACTCTTCATTATGAAGGAGTATTAGCTCTATATATGGTAAGAGTTGGTTTCCTGTCGCCGGCCAATTAACATGTAAGATTGTTTCTCACTGTTCAGGGTTGACCAAAGGTCTCTGACAAGTGACTTGCTAGGGGGTTTACATGTGAAGAGAAGTCTTTCACACTTTTCGTGGTTGGATTGAAATTAGATTTACAAGAGAGTTGTTCTGGATTGTGTTACATTTTATGCTATTTTAAGATAAATATTCCTAAACATTTGATTCAAATTGTATATCATTTCAGATGGGGATGAGAGAATGAACATGCAGATGCCTCATTTACAGATAGAAAAGGATCTGAAGTTACTGTGATCTTCATCAAACTTTTACATACATTTCATGACCTAATTTCCATAAGTTATGAAAAGGAGTAAACTCTTAAAATTATGACTGATATTAAGTGGATTAGCTCCCTTTGTTATGAAACTGTGAATGATTGGAGGTTGCCTGTGTTTAGTATGTGTTCTCTCATTTGTCTGGAGCATATTAAATGTAATAAAACTTTGTTTTGACTTTATTATTTTTAACTTGATTGTTCAAAGAATAGTTTGACCTATTGCACTCACCCCAGCATCTGTGTCGGTGTTATCATCACATTTTGGTTAAGGTTTTGAGTTGATATCTCCAAAAACCATTCAAGGGAATGGGTTGAAACTTCACAAACTTGTCTTCTGTGATCATCTCATATGTTGGACACAGGTCCCATACTTTTTAAGTTTCATTTTACAGAAATATGCCCCTTTTCTTGACAAGAACATAAAAGTCGAGCATGCTGTCTTATGGACAGCTCTCGTTTGTATTATCAAATATGAAATATTTTACTTAAATTTCCTTTATTAAATAAAGTTCCATAACCCTTCCATGCTAAATCTGTTCTATGGACTTGCCATGCTATAAACTTAAACGATGTGTTGTTGATTTCACACTGAACCTGCTGGTTGTGACTGATTCTACTTGTGTGACCAGTGCAGACCAAGATCAGTTTTCATGTCTGTACTGTCTGTCTGTCTGGTCATGGTATCAGCTGTACATTATTCAGTTGATACATATTTTGAAATTTTCTCTAAATATGATACACAGTTCAGTCCAGCTTGAAAGATGGACAAGTCCATATAAGATATTTGGCATGGTAATGGTTGAACGGATTTTGATATCAAAATGCTTAAAGTGAACAGCAAATGGTATGAAGCCTAGCCAGACTACATGGATATTTATGCCTAGATATGCCCAGCTATATAGTGGCCGCATAAATATGTCAACACTGCAGCTGCTGGTATGCACAGAATACAATAATTGCTGGATACTTTGACATTGGAGGCAATAATATGGTAGAGTCTATGGATAGTGAATGAGAAGAAACTGAAGTGTTTTATGTTATGTATAATATGAAATGTAAACCTATGTGCATAAACGAAGATGACAAGGGATGAGGACTGTTGTTGCACATAAGACGAGATAGTAAAAAAGAAAATGTATACGAAAGGAGGTAATGGCAAGAAAACTTACAACTCCATAATTATGCATGTAAGAGATAATATATATACAAAAAAAAAAAAACATCCCTACATGCATGAAGTTTTAAGATGAAAACGAAAATTACATCTTGATAGCGGTATGTGTTAAGGGAAGAACAAGTTATAAAAGAAGTTGTGACGCTATATGCATAAAAGGAGAAAAGAAAACTTACAATATAAAAACCTTGATAATACAATGTTATGTAAAATAATGCCAGGACAATAAATTTCTGTAAAATTCATAGAATTTTAATTTAAGAATGAGATCAATACAAACCATCACATCATACAATTGGATTTTTCAAATATTTTGATGATATATTGATAAAGTGAAAAGTCTATAATGGAAGATCTCTTATACCATAAATAATTATATTGATAGTATTAAGTATTATTATATGTGAAAACAAACCAAAAAAAGAATTATCTATGGATATTGTTGGCAAGTGTTAGATACATGATCCAATACAACTTATAAATACATATTCCGCTAATAAAGTTATAGATAATAAATATATTATTCGACATATATAATTAAGTTCCAGAAAAAAACACAATTTGCTACGATATTGGCCGATGTTAGAAAAGCATTACAGTAAGACTACCATAACACTCTAAATATCTAAGATAGAATTGACCATCTTTCAATCTGGATAAAACAATTCATCAGTTTTAAGGAAAGTTGATATACAATGTATGTACTTTTATAGCAAACAGTGAAGACCATGAACAGATAGCACATACATAATTAATTGATGTGCCTGCTGATTTTGGTCTGTACTAGTTGCATAGGTTGAATCTGTTCTCACTGGCAAGCCAAAGGTTACATGTATATAATAATTAATTACTTATACAAATGCTAGAATTCAGGTGAGCGATATAAGATCATGAAGAAGCTCTTGTTTTCTTTATATTTAAAGTACCGGTACTTATAACTTGATATTTAAAACTTCAACATCAAAAATCTGTTAAACCAATTATTGGCATTACAAAGATATATAAATTCAAAGTAAATTGAAATCAGTTGGATTTCAGCAGGAATTAATTGATCTTGTTTTTGAAGTGCTAATTGCAAGCTGGTTTCAAGTTGTGCAGGAAACCAACTCGAGTTTTTTCTCACATACAGATGCACCTGTATTGAAGATAAGTTGTTTTATAATTTTCAAAGTGTTTATTCTAAGATGATTAAAACTTCACATAAAAATAATTTTAAAGAAAAAAAGTGGCTTTGCAAGATTTTTTTTTATTTATTCAATGAATTGACTGTCTGTCAAACACTTGTATAGGATTTGGATGTTTTGATATTCCCACACTTGCTGAAATAGTTGCATGGCAGAACCTTATTGTACCATCTGTTGATTTAGATTTTCTAGATTACCTGAAAAAATAAGGAACTGGTAATTAATATTTAATTGATAAGAGATTAACTGGGCTTCAGCAAATTGCTGAAAGTTTCGTATATGTTGTGTTTTAATATTTTAGATATTTTTTTGTCTGGTCTGCCACATTGCTTAAACTTTTTTTTCATGTATATATATATATATATATATGGGAACAGGGCTAAATTTCTTTTATAGTAGTTTAATTCTGTATCAGACACGTACTGTGTATGGTAGTCCAACAAATGTATTTTATCAATTCAGGGAGATAATTCAATATATACTAATAATATAAAGGCAACATGGTTGTTTTCCTTAAAAAAGGTAAATCCAGGAAAAAAACAAACTTTTATTTACTGTAGATCTACATGTTTTTTTAGTCTACTGTACTAATCTAAACGTAGACATTTAATGAAATAGGTGTAGATCTAGATCTGTGCATTTGCAAATGACTGGGTATGATATTTAATGGTCTCATTTCACTTTGTTGACAACTAAATAACCATTGAATTGCCTGGAATGAATGAAATATCATGTGATATGATAATCAAGTGAATAGAGAAATGTTTTGAAATGCCGCTTTTATAAGGGTTTCCGCGAAAAGCGTGGCGTTTGTTTAAACTACTAAAATAATATGTCACGTGCCAATCGGATCTATCCGAATACTGACGGAAAAGGCCGAAAAGTTGCGATTGGTCACGTGCTTGTCATGTGATTTATAAAAATGAAGCAATCGTACTTATTCTTGATTGTCAGCATAGTCTTTGTCGGATTTTCGACTGGTAAAGTAAGATTTCCTCATCGGCATCGTTATAAACAAGCTGCACAGAGCAACTACACTTATGTCACCGAATATTTTGTTCAAAAGGTAATATTTGGAGAAGTTTTAAACAATAAAATTATTGCCGAATATTTTCGACCCAAATAATTCGTCCAGGGCCAGGCATTGTGTGGCAATGTAACGGTTCACCACAATAACAGATGACGCGATAGTTCAGTTGGTTAACCACTGATTATCACTCCTGAGGTCCTGGGTTACACCTTTGGGATTTTTCAGAGACACTTTCAGTGTTTTCCACCTACCTAGAGGTGTACTGGTATCAAAATGTTTCATATGATAAAAAGAATACATTTAGTGTTATTTCTTTTAACAATTACAAACAAGAGACTAATGAGCAAGTAAAACAAACAATGAAAGATGGTTAAAAAGTGAGCAAATGAAAGTATGTGATTAATGTTTTAATTTTCTTATTGTATAAAAGTAAAGTTAAACTGATAAATACTCTTACTATACAAATGTAAATATGAAATATCTATTACAACTGTAATTTGTAAAACCTTTACTTTAATTTAGCTTTTATTTCAGGTTGACCATTTTGGTTTTGAAAATGATGATACATACAAGCAACGGTACCTGATAGCGGACCAATATTGGAACAAGAATGGTGGGCCAATATTTTTTTACACTGGGAATGAAGGGGACATTGCTTGGTTCTGTAATAATACAGTATGTTTTTATTCATGTTATTATTCTGTTAACAGTATGACTACTTCATGTTTACATGTTTTGATAATAACAAGACTTATTTTGAAATAAATTAATGCATTTTAAAGTTCAGGTTTCATGCACATGCTTTACCTATGTTCATGGGACTACTAGAAATTCTAGAACTGTCCAACTGTCATCCCCTTGTTCAAAGTGTCTTTCACTCTACTGCTTATGGAACTCAGAAAATAACTACCCTCTACCCTAGGTACCAATGCACATTGTTTTTAAATTATTGCCAATGGTCTATTTTAACTCTTAACCTGTTGTACATGTATTTCTAACAAACGCCAGTCTAGCTTCTATTTTTGAAACTGTCCATTATCATTCTTGGTGGTAACATGGTGAAAATTTGAAGTTGGTTTAAATAGTTAACAGTGTGGAGCTTGGTAGACTGCACAGTAGTGCAGTGCAGACTGGCCTGGCTCTACACTGATGGCAAAGGATAATACCTTCAGTTCCTGCAGTTAAAGGGTTATAGAGTATTTTATTATCAGACAGCTATTTTTCTACTTCTTTTGTATTTGACAGGGCTTTATGTGGGACATAGCTGGTGAATTCAATGCATTGTTGGTGTTTGCAGAACACAGATATTATGGTGAATCCATTCCATATGGGCCTGATGCTTATAAAGTATGTTGACACAGATTTTATCACATAAACCACGGTGCAGGAGTGTAATAAAGCCATTTAATAAAAACAATATTATTATTATTGAACTTGTTGAATAAAACAATATTATGCTCGTCAGAGGCTCACATAATATGATTTTATTCAACTGGTTCAATAAATGTAGTATTAAATTAACACTCATACAACATCCTCTATTTATGTACATTTGAGCCGCGTCATGACAAAACCAACATAATGGGTTTGCGACCAGCATGGATCCAGACCAGCCTGTGCATCCGCGCAGTCTGATCAGGATCCATGCTGTTCGCTATCAGTTTTTCTACTTGTAATAGAATTGGTAAGCGAACAGCATGGATCCTGATCAGACTGCGCAGATGAGCAGGCTGGTCTGGATCCATGCTGGTCGCAAACGCACTATTTTGGTTTTGTCGTGACGCGGCTCATTTATACTTTGAATGTAGCATACAGCCATACACCTTCTGCATCAATGTTCACTACAGTAAAACCTCTGCAGAGCAAGACCCTTTGTGAGACACAGATTTTGGTTGTTGCAGAGATGTTGAACTTGAGGGGTTAATTTATTGTTAAGACTTTCATTTAGAAGGCCTTTAGCCCAGATTTTCGAATTTTGCAAATTATTTCCGCATTCAATATTTCCGATTAATCACAGACATTTTCCGAATTCCACATCAAACATGGCAATGTTCTGATTTTTATTTGTGCAAAATTTCTTTGTCAAACACTCTGTATTTTGCTTGCATCAAACAAGAAATTGTTGCTGAAGTCATCAAATGTTCTGCGTTGAATACTCTTCATTTTTGCATAAAAATTTCAGTAAAAACATTGCAATTCCACACATTTTTCAGAAATCTGGGCAAAAGGGAATTGATACTGACTATAAAGAGGGTGTTTTTTATTGCTTTACTTAAGGATGCTTTGTAGTAGTTGTACTGTATATAGTATTGTACTATTTAATTAAAATATAAAAAAAATTAGGCAATATGCTAACATATTTATGACATCAACTTATTGTAATTGTGAACATCATTGATGTCATTTTCTTTGTTTAAATACAATGATGTGGTTTGTAAACTTTTGTGTTTCCCTTTGGAAAAAAGGGCTTAATCCTTCAAAATGTTGCAGAAAATAAATTCTGTATAGAAACTAGATAGTACTTGCTTCTACAATGTTGAAGATAATAATCATTATAAATGTACTCATTTTGTTTACGTTATTTTACAGTCACCAAAACACATGAATTATTTAACATCAGAACAAGCGTTGGCAGATTTTGTAGTACTCATCAAGAATTTAAAACAGACTATACCTGGTGCACAGAACAGCTTAGTTGTGGCATTTGGGGGCTCTTATGGGGGAATGCTTTCTGCCTGGCTGAGAATTAAATATCCAAATGTTGTTGTAGGGTAGGTAGAACGTGGAAAAAACAGATATGTACTTTTATTTGAGTTACAAGTATATTCAGTTTAAATATGTACATTATGACAAGCTAAGAATAACTTGAACATGTAGGATTTATTATGCATTGAATCACATAATTATATCATTTCTTTATTAAAGTAACCCTCAGTTGTGAAAAGACTTACTCAGAATTAAGAAAAAATTCGTTTTTTCCCAGCAAATCCGGGGGTACAAAGAAACTTTTAAAGTTTAAAAAAATGGCTTCCAAAAAAACGCAACAGGTCGGCTTATCTATTATGACTGGTAGTGCATCATGAAGCGATTACGATAAAAGTTTGTTTGTACTGGGGGATTAGCATGGAAAAACCCACATTTTCCGAGTTTCGGATAACATCTATTCTGTAAATACAGAAATGTACTTTTTCAGGAAGAAGGAAAAATGGTGTTTAGTTTTCATGAAATGTTCTTGTTTTTTGGCAATCATTGCAGTAACATTTTGCAATACATACAAAGTTTGACAGAGTTTCATTAGCTATATTATTGGAGAATAGTTACGTCAGTCTAGTGACAAAAAAAAATTAGTGCAAAATGTCAGTTATAGCATTTTTGCTGCTCAATCAATTGGCTATATAAAAATGAACACACAAACTACAAGTTTTCTTTTATGATATTTTCCAACCAACCAATATGCACATTCTTAGAGATTTATTTGGAAGAACTTTATTAGATTTTTGCCAGAAGATGTGAGAAATTCTAAGAATATCATTATGAAATGCATGGCATCATAGCTTTTGGAAAATGTAATTACATCATTTCCATTTCCAGTTGGACATAATACTTGCAAATAGATTATAGCCCTGCTTTTCAAAAGTCTGAAGTAAACATATTGCTGATGCAGTTGTAAATTGTTTTGGTAATAGATTATGTTAATATTTGATCAATATTAGGTCAATACACTTTTTGATTCAATGACTGGAGCAATACAATAGTAACAAATATGGCTTCAAATTTATGAATTTTTGCAGTTGAAAATGATTGTATTTTCTTCAGAAAACTTGCTGATTTTAAGTATTTTCTTCAGAAAACTTGTTGATTTATCATATTTTCTTTAAAAACTTGCTGATTTGTAATAAAATGACATAAATATTGTATAATTGTAGAACTTGTATATTTTATAGAGCACTGGCTGCATCTGCACCAATCTGGCAATTCACAGGTTTAACACCATGTGAGGCATTCAACAAAGTTATAGCCAATGTGTTTACATCAGTGAACAGAGAATGTTTCGAAAATATACAAAAATCGTGGGAGATTATTTCAACAGTAGCTCAGACAGGTGATTTAATCAAATTTTGATAAGTTGATATTTTAAAGAAATACTATCAATGAATAGCACTAACATGATTTTATTTTGTTTCTTATAAATGTTTCTGCAGCTGTTTGTTTAGTAAGTATGTAAAAAAACTTATATTTGATGAGGCTTACACATTTGGTTTCCTGGTCATCCATGTGTGTCCTAGCATTAACATACAATGTAATATAATAATTATACAGTCAACATTTTAACAACATAAAAACACAAAATATCCAGGTCTTTTCCTAGTCATTTTGGGAAAAAGTACCATGCCCAGTTTGAGAAATTTTGAATTGTAAAATTGCTTAATTGGGAAAAATATTTGTTACCTTTTAAAACCTCTTTCATGCTCTTGGCATAGTATCTTGAATTGTGCAAAAATTTTTAATCCAGCCAATAGCAAATAACATTCAAAGCATAAAAAATACAGTAAAATTTGACAGTGAAATGTTTGTCTGATACCAAACTGGAATGAGCTCCAGAAAATTTGTCAATTTTGATATTGAGAATTTCAGTTTGATTGGGATTTTTATTTTAAGATTTGGAAAATAAGCATATTTGCCATTGGGAATGGGTCTGTTATCATGGTGACACTGAGAAAAGGCATGATATCATATCTTGTAATGGAAGAATAGTTAGTTAGAGGTGACCCTCATTATGGTGTGAAATTCATTTCATTTTACCAAACAAATCCTACCAATATTCTAGAAAGACATATCAAATATAATAACTTAAACCCAGCCTCTAGTTTGAGTGTGATAGCTGTTTGGTAATCACATACATGCCATATTTCCAGCCACCCAGATAGGTGGGGAATTGGTAAAAAAAAGCAGGGAATTTGGACCAAAAATAAGGGGATTTATAGGGAGACATTACTTCAGATGATGTGCTAATAGGTAATACAAAGTGTATCATAAAATTATATTTTACTGTTAAAAATACTGTTTTAAATATTTTGTTGGTTGGATTTTTGAAAATCGAGGGAATTTGATTCCATGGTAGAAGATCATGAAAACAAGGTCAAAACTCGGGGAATTTTGTGGGGATTGGGGATATGACATGTAATGTTGCAATGTCACATTATGGATTGTTAGCCTCGAATGTCAAATAAAGTTTTATTGTAAATAAATCATGTACGGTATAATAAAATGAATTTACAGTGATTTAAACAAAATGTATACTGAAAGTTATACATGTATTTTATTATTACATGTATATTAATTATTGTATTATACAGGGGAAGGTAGAGATTTTATCAGCACAACATTCAAGTTATGTAAACCACTAGCACACAGCTCTGATGTGGACAATTTTAAAGCCTGGCTGACTAATGCCTGGACTGACCTGTCCATGGTCAACTATCCATACCCTGCTAATTTCCTTGAACCTCTTCCAGCATGGCCAGTTAAGGTGAGTAGTTCTATATATCACTTGATGTATTTAAATATTTATTTTGTTTAAACACATATTGTGGATATTAAATTACAGTAGGTTCAATACTCAATGTATTGAAAGTGTTGAATGATATTTTTTTTCTTCAGTGAGGTCAATAAAAAAGTAATGAATCTACATGAATACAGTATAAGATTCTATTGTAGCCCTTTTTGAACTTAGAAAAATTCTACATCATCCAGACTTTTGTTTCAATATCAAGCTATGGGAATAGTCAAGCATGCTGTCGTACTGACATGCTGGTGTGCTTATAGTGGAACACTACTTACATTAACACACATTTAAGATATGTTTGTATAACTCGAATGATGTCATGTTGCAAAGTTATTACAGTAATGTAGATGTATTATCGATTTTAGTAAATGGCTGTACTACATTACTGCACCACGGTTTATGTGATAATTTTATTTATGCTTGATTGTGAAACAAGGTCTTGCCACTTACATCAATGACAATAGACTTCTGCAGCCTCTTGGAACCAGTGGATGTCAAGGTAGCCAGTACATGTTCACTGGTATGAATATGAGTGTCAATGCATTTAATTCTTTCAATTTCTGTGAAAAAAGAAATTGCATGTTTGCTTTACTCAATTTGATCATTTTTCAAAAAATGTAAATTTTGCATCTGTGCTTTTTTTAATCAGGCAGTTTGCAGTAAGTTGACTCTGCCAGTGGAAGGTAAGCAGCTATTGTCAGATCTATCAGAAGCTGTAAAGATATATTTCAACTACAGTGGTCAGGCTAGCTGTCTAAATACCACACAACAAGCCACATCTGACCTGGGAGATCTAGGATGGGATTATCAAGTAAGTTCTTAATTATAAGATTTTTTAAGAGTTTTGAGAAAATTATCATGTAAAATTGATATAATCATATTTTGAAGTAAAGGAGACAACTCTCTTTAACTCTCTTTATCAAATAGAAGTTTTACCAAATAATAGAGGGACAAGTTTTATCAAATGAAAAAAAAACACACCGACTTTCTCCATTGTATTATTATAATAAGAAACCTTGATAGGATAATTATACAATGTTGAATCTTTGGTCCAGTCATTATAATGTAAGACTACAAGTGTGTTGCTGGTTATACCCTCACAAAACATATTTTAGAGGGACCTTTATGGGTCATAGAGATGCTTAAAAGCCAAAGTTTCATAAATCTTTATTGAATAAAGCTATAATGTAATTGCATGTAGAGAGATACCTTGTGGTTTTGAAGCTGGATTTAATGTATAAACTGCATTATGTACAATATTAGTTATTTGTGCTTCTTAAAGCGCTATTAAAAGAAAACAGTAAAAATAAAAGAACAAAAATACGTAATTAAAATTGAATTTTATTCATCTTACTGTTTTGTTGCAAACTTTACTGGCTCGCATTCTGTTGTCATATTCAAATGATTTTGAGCCTTAGTAGATCAAGCCATCCCACTTCAATTTTGTGTGCATAGCATATAACTTACCCATACATTGTAGCTCTAAATTTGTGTTTAGTGCGATTAAAACATTAAACTGTTTTATAGTTGTTAAAGATCCTGTATGTTATAATTGAGGTTGCATAGCAGACTTCATTGAAATTTTATATATGTATATAATTATGCTTATAAAACAATTTTCAAACATCGAAGAATATGTAAAATATATACTGCAAATATTTGTGCACATTATATGTAATCATTGAAATATATGCAATCATTTCTTATTGAAAAATTTGACTTAGACTTTATAGAAAATTAATTTCTAATTACCTCCCTTTATTTACATGAAATGTTAAATTCGGTAATCTTTATAAACAATGCGTTCTTGAACTTACAATAGTGTAAATCTTTATTTAATCAAATGGGACATGAATTTATATTTTTATGAGGGCCTGGTGAATCTTAAATACTTAGTTGTGGATATCAATTTTCTTTCAAAATGTTTGTATGACTATATAAAACTGTAATGTTTTACATCTCAGGAACTTAATTGTGATGCTGTGATTTTTTATATGTCTTTCATTTATGTATTATGTACTAAGGGTTGGATACCGATAACCGGCACTTAGACGGTCCCGAATAGCGTTTCATAATTTATCTGTAAATACCGATTCTTAAAGTACCGGTTTTTTAAACTGTATTTTCAAAATTAATAGCAAAGAATATATACAAAAATACAAAAGAAAACAAATAAAATCAATGATTATTTACGTCAGTAATATCACAAAAAGAAAGCGAGATGGTCATAGTCGTCCAAATTGTACGTAATCTATGTCAAGGGATATTACTACTACCAAGTGCTCGCTGTAGTGTCGGTATTCGTATTTACAAAAAAACCTTTACTAATAACATGCTGTATAAATTTCACATACTTGATACTGCATTTGTTGAAACCTTTCTGATATATTATTTTTAAAAATTATAGTTACGTGTTATGCTTTTAAACATTTTTGCAATTTGCATAAGAATATTAGAATTTTATAATATACTTATTGTTGATGATGGGTTCTAGAACAAAGCGTTCATTTCACTCCTCAAGACAGAGGTGGAGTTTGTATATATTGTCAAACTGCCTTCCTAGACAAGGGTGGAAAGCAATTTGTTGAACATCTTAGGCTGATAATTTAATAATAAAACAAATCAAAATAGGATTCCCACAGAAATAATATAGACATAATGAATAATGCTGCTCAAACAACTTAAAAAGTATATATCAAGTATCGATATCGATAAAATACAGTATTGTTTCACAAGTATTGGTATTATATCGTTTCATTCTTAATGATATCCAACCCAGTATGTACATGTATATCTCACATTAAGCATTACTAAATAAACAATAGTTAATAGTTAGATTATTTTTATTTCTAGTCTAAATCTAATTTCTAAATCAATTCCTTGAATTTGATGACTGTAGCATAAATTTGCATTCTAGTTACAACTATTTGGAGTTACAACTATTTGGCTTTCTGTCATTTTAAAAGTAAAGACTTTAAATTCATTTTCATTTTAGGGTGGGTCAATCGCTAATGTTGAAAGAAATTTGGTCTAACCCTTTTGCTATGTATCATTTGGAAAGCCTGTTGTTTCTGTGAATATTAAAATGAATATATAGCAATAAAATCTGATAAAATTCAAATTCATTTTCACTCAAAACTGAGGTACATAATGCTATATTGCATTTAAAAGCATTAAGTGTTTGATATCAATACAGCAATTTTGCTTGTTTTTGTAGCTACTGTAATGCAAAGATTTTGTAATATTTGACAAACTGAATTGATTAAATAGTCTACTTTAACTAAAAATGGTGTTATATAAGCAATATAAAAGCAGGCAAATTAAAACTGTTTATTAAGTTGAAAATAATTTGTTAGAGTAATTTAAGTTTTTTTTTCACTACTTATCAGAAAGTAGTAATATTAACAATAATATGCAGTAATTTACTTATACATGTATATTTAAGAAAAAAACTTGGTTTTTTCTTATATAAGTCAATGTTCATGTTTTATTGATCATCAGTTAATATAATTAATATATATGTTCTATTTGTCATCATGTGATGTACATCAAAGTTTACATTTTATTCATCATGTTATAAATGTCAATGTTTATCATTTTACACCAATTGCACATACTAATGACTTGGACATTCCTTTAGAACTACAAAGCATGAATACAAGTTTTTCATCAATGTCAATTTTACCAGAAGTTAAATCTATGGTTGACATGTTTCTTTTTTCGAAGTCTGAAGTTGAGATCTTATCGTCTTTTATAATAATTGTTAGAGGCATTTTCCAATCTTCCTTTCTGAAGACATTTTGCACTTTCCAATCAGTTGCCATACTTACAATGCAGCTTGCTTTTCTGTCAGAGACACAAATCAGTTGCTTTTCAGTATCGAAATATATATAAGCTGGTTGTTGGAACAACTGCTCACCTGCTTGATCTTTTATACAACATTGGATTATTTTTCCTGTTGTATTCAGAATTAAAACTTGTGCTGGTTTACTGCATGCTACATATAGCTTGTCCAATGCAAAGTGTATACCCTCACATCTAGCATCAACGCTGATTTCTGCTCCTTCTGTAATGTCTTTGTCTTCAACAGACATGATTTTGATTTTATTTTCATTTGGCAATGTTAAGGCAAACTTGCTTTCATCAATAGCTGTAATATCCCATGGACATGATGTTAATTCTTTCTCCGTTACGAATGTTTGTTCATTTGCTGCAAACAGCCTTATACGATTGTAAATTGTATCTAGTTCAATTACATTTTCATCTGATATATAGTATCCTCTTGTCATTCCATATTCAGGATAGTTTCCATAGAAACCCTTCAGATCCTCCTCTGACTCTTCTTCATTTTGTACACGCAGTTCACCAAGAGCATCAACATTTTTCAGCATACTTGTTAGAAACTTGTTCGGAATAAAACAATATTTGTCCACTTTGTTTTCTTTTTGAATATCTGCCACTTTTTGTTCAAGAGAGTTCAGTTTTTCTTGATTTTTCTTTAATGCAATGAATAGCTGTTTGCTTTGTTTAGTTTCCTCCAGTATATGAACATTTTCTTTCAGGTTATCTAGAACATTTTTTGTATTATTGGCTGCATCTTCAACTTCTTTCAGTTTTTTTGTTTCATTGTTCTCTTTTTCCTCAGCTTCTTTTGCAAGTTCCTGCTTTTGCAACTCAAACTGCATGTTGATTTTCTGCTGTTGCTTTTTGATTTCAGAAAGAGCCATTTCTCTGCAAGATCTACTTATTGCTATGTTTTCTCTTGCAGCTTTTATTTGATCCTTTAGGTTGGTCTTGGCTGTCTTTATTCTTGTACAGAATTCTTTATATGCAGATGATAGTTCAACATCCTTAGCTATATCTGTGAGGGTGCAGATTTCAAGGCATGGTTTGTGGTGTATGATCATACAAGAGCTGCAGCCATCTGTCTCATGTGTTTTACAGTAAAATTTAATGGTCTCTCCCTCATGATGTGAACAGGTTTCAGAGAGACTTTCATCAATCTTTCTCTTTGGCATTTTTGACTTCCCTAGCAATTTGTGATGCCTTGATGGTTTCGGAAGGCAATGATACTTAAAGCATTGATCACAAAGGTAATGCTGACATTCCACACAGAATCCTTCTGCTTCCTTTTCCTCTCCATCTTGGTAACAAGGGTCACAATATATAAAGCCACTTGTTACTTCCTTGTTTGGTTGATTTGTAAAGTCTACAAGTTTCCCAGGTACACTGTCAGCCATCTTGTTTATGTAAAGTCTTTCTTTATATATGCTATTAAATTTTCCATCTAAAATTCACTTTTATTTGAAGCAGAATCTGTCGCATTTTAATATATAATTTTTATTTTATGTTTCCAAAGCTGACCGTATTGAAATCAGAAACGTTTATGATGGCTGTTGTGGGTAAAGTGCTCTACAAATAAAGTTTATTTGCGATAAGAAATCCAGCAATGGTTTATGGGATATCAGTATAGAAAAATATACTTCTTTACAAAATGTAGGGGCACATTAACCAAGCGTTATGAGAGAATTAATGCACAATGTTGTACACATGTTACTCTAGCATCTGTTTTTCAAGTTATATAAAGCACCCCTAGGATCAAACTGACCCTGCACTCATGGGTCACACAAGTTGCATAGACTGATATTGGAAAGAATATAAAAAAATATTTTGTGAAGGGACAATGATATAGAGCAAAGATATCAAATATATAGCATTTTCCGTGTGAACCTTTACCAGTAAAATTTAAATTCTGTCCCTTTATTCAAAAATGACAATGCCCCATTTTCACTACTATAATATTTCCTGGAAAATAAAAGTTTCTCATAAGAAACTGAAATGTCCAAAACTTAGATGAAACCTTCTACATAAGTGATTCTTAAAATCATGCTCATTGCTTCAAAAATGTCTACTTACTTTACATCACTTAGAAAATGTCATTGAATTCATTGTGAAACAACTTGACCTAGAGTTTAAATCTATATAATGTGGCATTACATAGAGGACATCTACAAAAGTTATATAAAAGATGGCCACATTACACTTTTGTAATGTTGACTTGTATGGGAATCTAACTTCTCAGTGACTTACAATGTACTTCTGCTTCTAGAAAAGGTAGACATTTCTAGCATTGGATCTTGGGTGTCAGAGCAATTTTAAATTTCAATTTATCACATAAACCGCGGGGCACGAGTGTAATCAAGCCATTTTATAAAAACGATATTACACTAGTGTAATAACACTTTGACGTGACGTCATTTTCCTTATATATAAACATAGCGTTAAAGCGCGCTAATGTTAGCGTTACACTATAGGCGCGTCATTGAAAAATTACCATTTTAACAGTTTACTGTTCTTGCTACATATATGTGATAAATAGAATATTATATTCGTGAAGATTCAATACTAAATTATTGAACTCATTGAATAAAACAATATTATGCTCGCCAGAAGCTCGCATAATATGATTTTATTCAACTCGTTCAATAAATTAAGTATTAAACTACACTCATTCAAAATCCTCTATGTAATTATACCCCCACAAACGTAGTTTAGGGGGGTATATAGGAGTCAGCTTGTTGGCCAGTCAGTCAATTGGTCGGTCGACATCATGGTGTCCTGATGATAACTAGAGTTTGGAATAAGGTATTGTATTCAAACTTGGTATATAGTAACCTTATGTGGAAACCCCGTTTGGTATTGCATTTGAACGCCCCTGGAGTCAAGGTCACCATTACTAAAGATAGAAGAATGGTTTCTGGACAATAATTTGAGTTAGGAATGAGATATTGTAATCAAACTTTGTATATAGCAACTAAAATGTGGAAACCCAGGGTGGTATTCCGTTTAGATTTCCTGGTGTCAAGGTCAATGTCATTGTTATTGAAAATAGAAAAATGGTTCCCGGACAATAACTAGAGTTAGGAATGAGATATTGTAATCAAACTTGGTGTATAGCAAGCTTATATGAAGACACTTGTTGGTATTGCATTTGGACCTCCTGGGGTCAAAGTCAAGGTCACTGTTACTAGATATAGAATGACAATCACTTGACTTTGGAATAAACTTGGTGTATAGCAAGCTTATATGAAGATCCCAGTTGGTATTGTAATTAATTGAAATATTACTTTGTACACAGTTGAAACTTCATGAAATATAGGTTAAGTTCAAATTTTTCTTCAAACCAGTTATATTTTTTAAAAAGTCAAAGTGGCTGGTAGGGGTATTAATCAACTTCAGTGATAGCTCTAGTTGTTTAATATTTGCACACCTTTACATTGGTCGGATGTGTATAATTTTGCACAATGTATTATCTAGCTATCAAATATTTAAATTTTATAAAGTTAAAATTGGATAAAAGATAACGCCTGATTTATGAGGTTTTATTGATTATACTTTATAAGTTTTAAAGTATGATCAGCAAAAGGTATTTTCTTAAGTACATGATTTATCATACTTGATAGTTATCAGGGAACACTTCAATCAGGGGTAAGATAGTACCTGTGAGGCAAATTTATACATATATTTTATTAATGCTGTACAAATTGTGGAAAGCCATGGCTGTCTGATATTGTTCTTTTTCAATTTATGTAACCATTTGGATAATATATGAGTTCACTTCGACTATATATGAATTGAAAACACCTTCTTATTTAACCGGAGTCCATTATATTAATCCTCAGTTACAAGATATGAAACCATGCAGTCAGTGTATGAAA